>NC_028648.1:1783246-1793616 GCF_001406875.1 Solanum pennellii
CCCCCAAAAAAAAAAAATTAGTTAATAAATATTTTGTACCTTAACTCTTAAACCTCAATATAAATGGATATTTGGCTTAACTCAAATCATATTCTAATCGAGTTGAATTTTCCTTTAAATTTACTTCAATCTTAAGGGGAAAAAAATTGACATCATTTTAAGAAATTGATTGGTTTGTTTTTTTGTATTTTATTGAGTTCACATGTGTGTTTAACAAATGAGATTATTCTCTCTTTTTTCACAACAAAACAACTCATAATATATGACCCACAAATTATAGCGTGTAACAGCTCGATTTGATATGGTTTTGCATGCCAACTCCCCTATTCTTCGAAAAGAATTTATTCACCCTCAATATTTATATATTATTATTACTATTATTATATGTCTGAATACAAAATACTTATCTAGATTGTATATCAACTGATTTTAGCATTATTAACAATTAACATAGTGTAATGAGATGAATAAGTTTTTAACACCTTTACTTATAAAGGTTGTGAGTTCAAAACATAAAAACAAAATAAATATTTCTAATAATAAATCGTTTCCAAATAATTAATCTTATTCGATACAAATATAAATTAGTTGATCTAGTATATTTCTAATAATGTCGTATAACTCATTTTATTTATTTGTTTATTTTTGTTTTAATGGGACTAATAAATATATTCTCACCAACATAACATATTTTTCTCTTATCCATGATTAGGTTATTTACATCAATCATTTTATTTTATTTTTACTCTTAAGTTAAATTACTTAGCTAGTTTGATATAAGTATCAGATGCATGTAATTATTGATTTACTCTTTGATAATATTTTGTTTTAATATTAATACGAAGGATATTATCTATTTCTAAAACGTGCATGAATATGAGATGCTTTATGTATTCAGATGTCAGATTATTATGAAATATATTGTTACATTAATTACAATAGAAAAGAAGATCTTCTATAAGGTTACATATATAATTTTTTTCATCTCTTTCAGAAGAAAATCTCTGTGGAGATTTTTTTTTGTAAATTTGATGAACAAGTACATTGAGAAAAGAACTTGAAAATCTACATAGATGGAAGGAAATTTTAATTTTCATTAATGAAAGAATCATTATTTATAATTATAAATTTGATTGCATCTTACCTAATTAATGATATACCAACCAAATTCCTATAGATTTTCTCCCAAGTTTTATCCAAAATACACAATTATGAAAATATTATAATTAACATTATTAGGGGTATGAAGCACGCCACTTGGATTTTTTAAAATATATATATTTTTTTTTTGTAAATTTGAAGTTGATTAGGAGAATATATTGTCTATTATAAGGTTAGGTTAAGTTAATTTGTCATAATAGGTTTCCTAGTATATTAAAAAAATCATTACACTAATACATATATGATATATTTAACAAAAACCTCTATTTTTTTTAAAAGAAAAAAATCTCATATTGTAATTTCTAGTTTTAGTGTTGTGTATATTTAATAAACTTCATTATAAACATTTAATAATATTTTCAAACCAATTTTTATGTTATATTTTATCTTTCTATAGAATTTTTTTTACCACTAATAACAACATCTATTTCTATAATAATGTTTTTTTTTGGTAAAATTACCACTATAATACTAATTTCTTTTAATTATATTTCTTTTATCAAATGTTGCTATAGGTGTATCATAGGTGGTCACTATAAGTAAAAAATGGAACGAATAAGAATGTTATAAAGAAATTTAGATATATAATAAAAATTTTAATTTATCTAGATTCAAATGAATAATGTTATAAAAAAATTTAGATATATAATAAATTTTTTAATTTATTCAGATTCAAATGAATATCGACCGTCGAATAATGGGTGAGTAAACATGGGAGGTGAAGCGCGTAAGGGAAATATATGATTTAGAATTTTTGCATTATTTTATGAGTTTATGATCAGAGAGACAATCACTATCAAAGTCTTGAGTCTTGACTAAAACAAAAAAATAATAATAAAAATAAACAAATAAACAAATAAATAAATAATAATAATAATAATAAGAATAAATAATTTTATGGAAGTTCACAAAAATGACCTAGCTAGTAAAAGTAAAAGGTAGGTCTTGAGTTCGAACTTTTAACATGTATTTTTTCGTTAAAAATGTTATTTTCATAAATAAGTTTTATATAGTCAAATCTTAATATTAATATCGAATATCGAATGAAAAATTTTTAAAATGCGAAGGGTATAAGGTCTCATCTTTGTGCCCATGATATTAGGAAAAATTATATTGGAGCACGACATTCCCTTAAAAATAAGTTATACAATGTGCGATTCAGATTTACTCGATCTTACAATGCAGGTAGTAACAATAATAATAATAATAATAATAAAGGGTATAAAATCCAATAATATAAGGATAAATCAAATCAATCTCCATAAATCTATATGCAATCTCTTCCAGCTATGCAATTATTGTCATCTTTTTTTAATTAAAAAAAAAAAAAAACTACTCCTTTTGAAGATCTCTCTCTCTCTTTCTTTAATTGTTTTAGCCTTATAATGCTACAAATATTTTGTTCTAAAAATCATCTCAATTCTTGAATCTTTCTCCTTTCTTCAAAAAGAAAAATCTCAAAGTTTCAAAAACTATTTTTTGTTGATTATTTTTTTTATATAGAAAATATGGGGAGCAATTATTTTGGTGAATCAAACTTTGTAAATGAAAGATCATCTTCATCTTCATCAGGATCATCAAGAAAAAACAAGAAAAATAATTCAGAAAAACCAAACAAACAACCACAAAGAGGACTTGGTGTTGCTCAATTAGAGAAAATTAGATTGCATAGTGAAATGGGTGCTAATTATCTTCACAATAATAATCCTTATGCCAACAATCTCACTCAGGTAATTAAATTAACTTTTCTCTAATTATCTTGTTTAATTATCTCTTCCAAAAAAAAAAAGTCTTTAGTGGTGGATCTAATAATTTTAAGTTGTTATATAAAGTTAAATCATTTTTGTTTCTTCAAAAATTTTAGTAGTAGATCTAACAATAAGTTCATATGTTTAGGCTAAAACTTAGTAGTATATAGTTCACTTTCTCATCGATTCTGAATTCATAACGTCTAAATTTCTGACTCTGTCACTGCTATACTCACTATCTCCTAAGTTTGTTTTCTTTTGAATTAGAATCTTGACCAAGTTTTTCAAGATTTTGATGTAACTCTTTCTTATATTTGTGTGTGTTTGTGTGGATTTTGTATATTTGCAGGAGGATATGAGACTACAAGCAACATATTCATCATCTTCATCTTTTTCATACTCAACAACTTCTTCTACTTATGGTTTTCCCAACCACCAAGGCATTATGGTATGCATTTGAAATATAATTATTGGATATATGAACTATTTTTCTTTAGGATTTCAAAGTTTTTTTTTTTTAAAAAAAAATTATCATTCCAATAATGTGGGAAGATGTCCCAAAACATTATGTACTTGTTGTCCATATTTCTAGATCATTTTTTTTGTGATTGTCTTGAATTCAATCTTACTTTATCTTAAAAGAAAAATACTGATCTTAGTGTTATTAATTTTAAAAAAATTCTGAATTTTTATGTGATAATTAATCCATATCAACCCTAGATATACATACATACCTGGATTTCTACATTTTGTTTTCATAAACTTTTCCATACAGTATATAGAAACATTGACCACTAATTTTGTAGCAAAATATATAAGCAAATTGATTCTAAAAGAACCTATTTCACCGAGTAGTGTTAATTTCTCCCTTTTTTTAGAATGGCTCTAGTGGCTACATTTATGTTAAGTCTAGTCGATCGGCCGTTGTACCTCTTTGAATGAGTAAATTGTGAAAGATAATTCTAGTATGTGTATTTGGAGGAAATTTATACACTTCTATTTTCATTTTCCCTCTTTATTAGGGGTACTTCATACTTTTTTTTCATTTTATGTGTCTTAATTTGATTGGACATAATTTTAAGAAAGACTGATTTTTGAATCTTGTGACCTATGTACAGTTTTATTTTATGTGTCTTTATTTGATTTATCACAAAGTTTAAAGAAGTGATATAGAGTGATGAATCTTGTGACCTACGTTGAATGTATCAAAATATCTTTTGAATCTTGTAGTCTTTAAAGAGAGTTATTGTATATCGAAAGTAATATTTTTTCTTCTTTTATTTTCTTGAAAAGAAAAATAGAATTAGAAGTGTAAGAGACATAAATTGGAATGTAGAGAGTATTTATTTCCTCATAATTGTCTGTATGTGATCTATAGCTCATATGTTCGAGCCGTGAAAATAACCAATACCCTTGTGATACGACTATTTTCCAAACCCTACATTAATATAGAATGTTTTGTGTATCGAACTGTTATTTTTATTGCCTTTTCACTTCATCTACAAAAAATTTTCAGATGGGAATGAGTGGTATTGAAGGAGCAAATATCAGATATGGAGATTCTCAGCCTAATTCTAGACAAAGGTAGTTAATTATTGCTTATTTCATAATCAAGGAATATTAATAATTTAATGAACAATTTGAACTGTTGATCTCACAATTTACTTATTAATCTCCATAAATTATTGTCAATTGTACTTGAAAAAAAAATGATTCTAATTACTTTTGTGGTTAATTTCAGTACATGGCATCCTGGCACAGTATATGATCCTCAAGTGTATGCTCAACCTAATATGACTAGACATCACCACAACATGCAAATAGAGGTATTTAACTTCCTACTTTATTAATTCCATGTTGCACAATTTGCATGTTTGTTTTTTTTTTGGGAAGGAGGTTGGTATCCACTCGGACGATCTGACTAATCAGGATTCGCATAATATAAAACTCATTAAAGGGGAAATACATGATTTTATTTTAGTTTTCTTTTTAAGGGCTCAAATTCATTATCTCTGATTAAGATACTAGTAGACAATCTCCTTTTTTGATGGATTTCGTCATAATGTGACTTGTCAGTAAAGTTCCTGACAACTTTCTTTAAATAAAAAATCCTTATCGACGAGCCAAATTCTGAAGTGATATCGTCTATTCAAAATGAATGATTTTTGTGATAGTGAGAGTGAAACTATGAAATAGTGTGGGTTGGTTACTTTTCTATCAATGTAATTGAAAATAATGTCAATCGTCATAGAGTTTCAATTTTCACATATAAACCTTCATGCATGACAATCTTTAAATTTACCTGTAAAATTTGAAACTCGATGACATGCTACATTTCAATTACACGAGTAATAAAGTGGTTATTTGTGGATTTTATTCCAGCACAATCCTTGACGCGTTGCAATTAAGTTAATATCAATGCAATAATAAATTGATTGTGATTTTCTTTTGATTTTTTTTATAGGATTCAATGGAAAGGAGGAGAAAGAAAGATAGAAGTGACTCTATTGGTTCAAATAGTCAAAATTCTGAATCAAATGGCTGTCAAGATTTAGATTTGGAGCTCAGACTTTCTCTTTGATTTATTACTATTATTACTATGGATTTGAATATATCTTATTATACTAATTAGTTAATAGTGTTTTTAAAAAAAATAAAAAAAAATATTAGAGATCACCTTTGGTTTGTATTTTGCAAATGTTGCACAAATTTATTATGAGCAACATATTGAAATTCACTAGTTTTTTGTTTTTTTTTTTTAATTAGAAAAAGCAAGAAGTGTAATTGAAGGGAATTGACTTTCCATTAAAAAAAAATAATTGGACAACAATATCCATGGGATGTGTTATAATTCCATTTGCAATGGAAGGAAATTGTACAAATGATCCTTTTTGTGGCTACTATTTAAATTGTGAGACTTGTTGATTAGTTTAAATTATTTTGTCTTAAAAAAAAAGAATTCATCTAAATTTCTTTTAAAGGGGTAAATTTCACAAATAATCACTTTTTCGGTTTTTGTGATGGAGAGATAATCATTATTATAGAATATTATCATGAAATTATTTTTGTGGAATTTGCAATGCGATGAAAAGGGTTACTTAAAAAATTGGTCTGTAAACGTTATTTCTATCCTTCGAAGGGAAAATTTAGTCCATTGAGTTAACATAGAAAAAATTCAGTAATAGCTTCAATAAAGGTCATATGAAGCAAATAGTCTCATGTCATTGAGTGTATATGAAGTAAAAAGGCATCTTATACATTCATGTTATCTTCGGTAGCTTACAAGTTTACGTCCATCTCTGATCGGGTACAGTTTCCTTTCGATTTTTTCCTTGTAGTCTTTACCCAAATTCGCACAAGTGTGTCCACACCCCCCAAACTTACTTGACGAGGAATTCTTTCTCGCATGTTATCTGTTAATAGTTAGAATCATTTCAATGAAACGCATATAATCTGATTATTCAAAATTGGCTATTTGATGATATATTATTTGAATTCTCTCCTCTTTTTTTTTTAATGTTGTGAATAAGTAGGGAAAGAGCTACAAGTCGATGTACGAATTCAACCAGATATACAGTAACTTTAGTTCACATTTTGTAGTTCTATTAAAAAAATTCATCAAATAAATACTGACACTTGATATTACTATTCTTAAATTTAAATCCATATAATTCAGATTCTGACTTCGCGTCACCAAATAAGTACAAGTACTCTAGTTAAAATCATAATTCCAGTATGTTTTCTATCATCAATAAATCACTATTATTAAACAGTATTTCAACTTTATAAAAGAAGGTATATGGGGACATAAAATAAAAGTGGATAGATAAACTAATTTGGTGCTATGTTGAAAATCAATATTCTTCCCCATTAGGTTAAAAAATTAAGGGAACAATTTTTTTTATTTACTCATTTTTTGTATGCATCTTTATGGACTTATTTTAGTGTTAAGATGTTTTGTGATTTGGTACAATGTATGAAAATGGTCATAATTGAAAACATACATCAATTATAAGGTTAATAATGTCAAGATGCTAATTATATATCCTATGATAGTCACTATAGGAAAAGATAAGTTTAAAGAAAATTATACCTTATTCATTATGATACATAGTTGAATACCTAAATTGGCTTTTGGAAAAACCAATTTATTGACAATCTTTATATCTTGACTTGTAACTAGAATTAGATTAGATTTTGCATCTGATATATGGGCCCTTTAACACAATTTTCTTTTGAGTTCGAAAGCGATAGAGGGCGTTACGTGGAAGCTTACAATTGTAAATTATATGATTGATAAATTAGACGACAAATAAAAGTATATTAAAGACATATTATTAATATGGTTTGGCCAAGCAGCCTATATATTATGAAACTATATTGAAAAACATATTATAGACAAACTCGATCTCTAAACGATTACATTGTGGATACTATTGTTTTGTTGATATGAAAAGAGAAGTCTTCAATTTATAGAGTTCCAAACTTTCCCTCTGAGGAAAGAAGGGAAAAAGACCTGAAAAATACTTCAACTTTGGTCGAAATTACTGTTATGATACCAGACTTTACGGAGGACCTTTTACCCTCTGTGATATTTAATAGTATAATTTAAAGGTAAATATGTGTCCACATGGACATCATAAATATTGCATGATTATAACTAGTAATGTGTCTACGCGACTATAACAGATCCTCCATAAAATTTTAGTATCGTGACAACAATTTTGGCCAAAATTAAATATTTTTTCTCAAGAAAGAATGAACCAAAAGAATGAACCAAATATGAAAGATTAAACATGACGTTCGTTTCTTCACATCCCCACTCTACTTCATTATGCTATAGCAATTTCTTAAAATTTTATTTATTCGGTATTTAAAATTTACTAAATTGATTAATTCATATTCATTATGTGTATGATTTCCTAAAGAAGAAATATATATATATATAGATATATAAACTTAATAAACAAGGCTAGAATTTGATTATATGGTCAGGATTTTATACATTTCTATTCGATATTTAATAATTACATTGAATTCAAACTAAATTCAGATAAAAGTCAAAAAAAAAAATTATGACTTACTATGAAAGACGATTTTATACCGTAGATATTAGAAATGAGATTCCACATATCCTATTAACACTGAAGAAATTAATAAACAAGCAATAATTCTTGATTTGGACCAGTTAATTAAGATCACAACCCTTAATGGTCTGTCATGCATTTAAATTTGCTAATTAATGTGAGTTCTGATTGTGATATATAATTGACTAAAGTTAGTTCCATGTTGCACTTAATTAATTGGCTTTACATAGTAACATGTCGGATTTGGTCAACACTTGTCATTTCCATGCCTTCAATTAAAATAATCTCTCACTTGAAAATCAATATTTTATATATATATATATTCGATATTTGATATTTGATACTTATATTAAGATCGTATTAAAATTTGAGAAAATTAATGTGATATTAGGGTGTAATTATAAAATATACCTATAGTTTACGAATTTACAAATTATTGTATCAAGTAGAAAAGTTGGATTTGTGTTTAGCATATTTTGCTACAAAACTCATAAGGTAGTTATGTACGTTTCATATTTTCTTTTTTGAAAATATAGATGTATATCAAAAATATAATCTAAGCATTTGTCATGTCATCAAAATCTTAACTCGAATTCACATATTATAAGATCTATTATTTAAGGTAACTCTTTTAAGGTAGTTTTTTTACTCTGGTAAACTCGTACAAGAAACTTCATATTTAGGACGACGCTTCTAAGATAATTATCTTCATTTTCAAAATCTCGAACACAAAACTTCATATCAAGGGCGAAAGGATTGTAGCCAACCCAACACCACTATATATATTTGTCACGGTCGATTTACTAGTGATATTGTCTATTCTGAACCTAACTAGACCTTCACAACTTTAAAATACGTCACTAACATTTCTCATATATTTTATCGATAATGAGACTTCTTATCTTAAGCCGGATGCCACAAATCAGAAATCAATTTCATAAGATTTGCATGAGCTGTATGCTACTACTACTATATATAATTATTATGTACTCATATTTCGAAACAGATAGCCAGATACTAATATATATGCTGACTTAGAGAAGATAACAAGAATGTATTTCCATCCTTTTTATAACGATCATTTTTTATAATATTATTTTATTATAACAGATAAATTTTCTTGTAAAATTAATATTTCATATCATTTTATATTATATATCATTTATAATAACAATACGTTTTTAAAATTTTAAAAATTCAAAATAAACAGCGTTACTATAAAAAACAATTGATTTTATGTATATGTTGTCAAGCTCAGGTGGAGCCAAGTTTAGAAGTTTGGAGGTTCTAAAACAATTTTGTTTAGCGATTAACATGTTAATATACATATATTTCTTTAATTTTCTAATACAAATATAGATTTTACGAAAAAGATAGTGAATTTATACGAACCCATGAAATCCCACCTGACTCCGCCTCAGTATCCAAGACTTATAAGCTTGGTATTTTTTCCACCCATCTATGTAGAAAATCTAACATTGGTTTGTTGTTGACAACATCTTTATTACTATGCAAAGAAAAATCTAAAATTTTGTCACGACCCAAAAATAGACGTGATGGCACTTGTCTTATCCCACCAAGACAAGTCAGCCTAAAACTCAACTTATTACAATAAAATGCGGAAAGTTTACTATCGACTTACATTATACCCCAAAACCTGATTGTCACGTGTACAAGCCTCTAAAGTATTACAATTGATCCAAAAGAAAACTCAAGTCTCAAATGAACTTGTTTCTAGAATAGAACAAGATCATAATTAAGGAGAAGAAGGTCTGCTGCGATGGAAACAGCTACCTGACAAATCTCCAAGAAGCCTCGGAAAAGAAGAGAATGACAAGTACAACAAAAATCCAGGCTCATAACCTACAAAAATTTGTAGAAGCAAGGGGTGAGAACCAAACCACACGGTACTCAGCAAGTAAACGTCTAAACACAAGCTAAGGGGATGAAATACGGGTACTCCTACCACACTCAACCGAACCTCCACAACTACAACCTGCATTAAAAATCAACCTAACCTAACAACTCACAGTTTACATAACACGTAGCTCAACAACAACACTTAGACAAATTACATATCCTCAACAACAACACTTCAATAAATTACATATCCTCAACAACAATACTTCAACAAATTAACAACAATACTTCAACAAATTACATATCCGCAATAACAAGCTCAATATTGATCAATCACAAGTTCCATAGAAAGGTAATCAGAAGATCAGCAAAACACGATATCAAGTTCACTAATGATAAATATGTGCAATGCAATGAAATACAATGTCAAGGATAATGATGCATGTCTGACCTAGTGATACACACCCGCTGTCTCTCAGTCCGGGACCCATGGGGGACATATCTGTCCATGCAT
>NC_028648.1:1794082-1807075 GCF_001406875.1 Solanum pennellii
TCATCAACAATTGGTCATAATTACTTAATGACTAAGGTGAAATTTATGCTAAATAACATATGCATACATGTACACAAAATTAAAAATTAGTTTCACATATTAGTGTAAATTATACACGTTTTAATCTAAAAATCTACTTCTAATTACATAAAAACTTAATAGAAAGGATGAAAATAATTACCTTGACGCCTTGAGATGAAAATATTGATTTTTCTCCTCCTTTTCCCTTTTCTTTTCTCCCTTTCTTTTCTTTTCTTCTCTGCGTTTTTTTTTTCTTTTCAAATCGTTCTTTTTTTTTACTTTCTCATAAGCCGTGCGGCTTTTACCATTTAGGGCACTTTGCCCCTTTTTTTTATTATTATTTATTTGATTTTCTTTTTTTTTCTATTTTTTTCTTTTTTCATTATTCTTAGCAACAAAATAATCCATTATTAAATCTAAAAATTATGTCACTCATTGTTACAAATCATATAAATTATTTATAAAATCTAATAAAAAGGTTAATATAAAAATAATAGTTGGAATTTCTAAAACGACTAAGAGGGTCGTTACATTTAAATATTACCAATTTAATTCTTTTTAGATATTTAACATTTAACTTATTGTACTATTAAAAACTATAAATTAAGACATATAATTATTTATTTATCTTATATTTGACTCGTTGAGATCCAATCATATTGACCCAAACAAATTTCGGATAGATTGAGTTATGATTCGTCTATTAAATTGATTCGATTTAAATTTGTTCAAATTTAACGCAATCTGCTTAGTTACCATCTCAAACTTTTCTCTTGATATAAAAAAGATAATGTATCAATCATGTGATTGTAATCTCACCAAATTTTGCTAACACATATATTATTGGTCAGTAATAGAAATCTCGAGTTTAAGCCTTAAATATGAAAAAAAAAAAAACTTGTTAGGAGCGCTGCCTTGGCCTTGTAATGAAGTATTTTAAAATAATCCGGCTTCAATAAAGATACGATTAGCTGATACTTAATCTTGCTTAATTAGTCTAAAATTTATAATTAAATATAGTATATAGTAGGTGGGCTTGTAAAATGGGCCTTCAAATTCAACATGTATTCCTTAGGTATCTTTTGGGTTGGGCCACCTTTAAGAAGCCCAATTCAAATGATAATAATATTTCTCCGTCCCAATTTATATTACATATTTTTTTCTTTTTATATCTATCCCGAATGACACATATCTAATTTAAAAAGTAATTTTATTTCAAATTTCTCTTTTATCGCTAATAAATAATAATTTCTACATATGCATGTGTTAAACCACAAGCTTTAAAAATCTTTCAAACACCACATAACCATGTCGAAAATAAATGTAAAAGCAAAATTGCAATACTATACCCAAAAATTGTCAAATTTAGAAGTACTAATTTAAAAGGTCGATATAGTAAAACCTTACTCTTACTCGATGATTAAAATAAATAAATTAATCTAACCTTAAAAAGTGAAGTACAAATTGAAGTGATGATAATTTTTACATCAATCATGATTATATGCATTGACACATGTCATGCATTGGTGTGTTTGGTGTAAACACCGAATATAGATGATGTGACTAAGTTTTAATCCATTAAATCGTAATTCCTATCATATTATAGAAAAATTCTGAATTTTTTGTAATAGTGTTTAAAAGTGGAAGTAAAGAGTAAAATCATAGAAACGAAAATGAGAGGACGCGTTTAAAAAATTAAATTTCAAAATTTATCTTTGTAATAATATCTTACACTCTAAAACTAGCAAAACGAGTTTATAAATATAAAGTAGAAATAGACCATCGAAGTATTTAGGGCTCAATACACTCATTGGCTAACAATTTATATAGTTCTATCAATTCAAAATAATCTCATTAGTTAATGTCTGCACGTCTTAATTAATTAATTAATTTCACCTAATATTACTTCTCATATTTTAGTCTCATGCACGTCATTCAAAACTCAAATTTAACTCTATACATTTTAAAAATTGTCATAATATAGGGAAGACCTTCACAAGCTACTTTAATTAGAAAAAATGTGTATTTAGTAATTTCTTTTCAAATTATTTATCGTGATTTTAAAGATAGATATCTTAAATAATTTGTTATTTTAAAATTTTAAGACAAAAGTTAACTTTTTTCGATTGTATTTTTACTCGTAGACACTTTAATAGAACAAGTAAATGAAGAGATATTATCTTGAGATATAAATGAGGGTATAATAGTCAAACTTTTCTCCTTATTGATATTTTTTATAGAGCACGTAAAAGAAAATAATTTTAAACGGATGAAGTATTTCAACACATAACAAGATCCTCAAAATGCATATATACTGACTGAGATAGAGTCAAAATTTCTACTTTATGATGATAATTAAAATCTTAGAGTGAAGACTTTATATATCAAGTGGTAAAATTGGGTTTTACATTTCATATTTGTACATATTTTAAAAGTTATTAAATACGTATATATTATTAAAGCAAAATTTATTAGATTCGATCAAATCGTGTGGTCACACCATCATCAAACCAAAAGTGCACATACTATATGAATTTTCAATATGCCTTAAATTAAAGTTCTTCACTGTTCTACTAGATTTCAATATACTATTTTATATAAGATGAAAAACGTACCTTCAAAAGCTTGTCATTTCATTCTCTTTTTTTTACGTGTTATTATCAGTTCGCTCTCTGTCAAAAATGTCACACAACTTTTTATATATTAGTGTAACCATAAATGTCAATCATCAAAGTAAAAGTGGTCTCCTAAAATACTATATTAAACTTCAATTATCATCACAAATAATCTTTTTTTTTTCTTGCTAAAAAATACTAATTAAATACAACATACATTTAACCAAATTTCTTGATTAATTTGCCAACTACATCCACACGGTATTTTGGAATGTCAACTTCAAACATGGTCAGCACAAAATTCATAAAAACAAGTTTACAATATAGTAATTGAAAAGTTCCTTTTTTTTAAATTTTTTTTTGCTATATAAACCCTACATAGCCTAAGTAAAAATATACAATTTCCAAGTGTAATCACTCACAATAATTAATTAAAGATGGCAAAAATCATAGATTTTAATTCCTTGGTTTTGATGATTATTGCAACAATCACATTTCAATCATATTTAGCCAATGGATGGACATCAAGTAGCATGTATGTCAATTGGGGTGCTCATCATTGTAAACTTTTAGGGGATGATCTTCAACTTGTTCTTGATAAATCTGCAGGCAAGTTACAATTTTTTTGGAGATATATATAATAATTTTTTGTATGAATATCATATGGATGTCTACCTACATAGCTTAAATTAAAGTTAACAGATTCAGATGAACCTAAATACATGCTCTAGATTCAGCTCTAAACTTATTAGTCCAAAGTGAAAAGCGATTGAGCAAATGAAAAATAATATTTATATTTGATTGAGAAAAATTATAAAATTTAAATTTTTCGAGTTTACTAATTATTGTGGTTTGATTCAACTTCAGGCTCTGGTGCTCAATCAAAAAATTCATTTCTCTTTGGTAGCTTTGAAATGCTTCTCAAGTTGGTACCTAACAACTCTGCTGGAACTGTCACAACATATTATGTAAGTATACTTGTAATCAATTTTAAATTTTGTACACTGACAATATATAACGAGATGTGAACGTTATTTATATATTGACGTTAACATATTTTATTTCATGACAGTTATCTTCTACCGGTACCAAGCATGATGAAATCGATTTCGAGTTTCTAGGAAATATATCAGGACATCCTTATATTATACACACAAATATTTACACCCAAGGTGTTGGAAATAGAGAGCAACAATTCTATCCATGGTTTGATCCAACTGCTGCTTTTCACAATTACACCATTCATTGGAACCCTAACGCCGTTGTGTAAGTCGATCTTTTCAGATAAAATTATAAAATTATTTGAAACTTATGATTTGAAATATATGTTATAAATGACTTTTATCATATCAGACATATCGTCAGAATTTGATGTGACATTTTTTTTTCCAGATGGTACATTGATAGTATTCCAATTAGGGTTTTTAGAAACTACCAATCCAAAGGCATTTCATTCCCAAACCAACAAGGAATGGGAGTCTACACTAGTCTATGGAATGCAGATGATTGGGCAACAAGAGGTGGTCTAGTTAAAATTGATTGGACAAATGCACCATTTATTGCAACTTATAGAAATTTTAGACCAAGAGCTTGTTATTGGAATGGACCAATGAGTATTTCCCAATGTGCAATTCCAACAAATTCTAATTGGTGGGCTTCACCTTCATACTATAAATTGAGTGCAAATAAAGTTGGTGAAATGATCTCAATTAGAAGCAAGAATATGATTTATGATTATTGCAAAGATGTGAAAAGATTCAAGGGAGTTATGCCTATTGAGTGCTCATTGCCACAATACTAGAAGGGCACGTAACAAATCGAAGTGACTTCACTATATCTGAAGAAAGAAAAGAAGTTGTTTCGATCCTATCAAGCAACAATGAAAGTTATATTTTTTAAATTGTTATCGTTCTCCTTCTGGGAATGAATTATTTTTAATGTTTCTTTGAAATTCAAACATTTTGGTTATATTTATTGTGTTTATTGTCTTTAATAATTTTGTTGTGTTGAGCAAGATCTTGTTGAGTTGATATTATTATGTATTTAATTCCTTAAAGTAAAAAAAATTATATTGTTTTTATTCTGAAATTTTACATAAAGTATTACTCGGATAAAAAGTTTATCTATCTATATTCATTTATAAATTTTGCTTATCATAGAATTTGGACAACATAGTTATACAATAATAACAATTGAATCACACTATCCTATCAATTATTTTCAATGTTTCTTTGAACTTTAGCATGTTGGTTATGTTTTTTCTTATGGGCAACTTTCACATATAGCAAACAAAAAATTCATATTTGTATGCTATAGCAAAGTTTGCATAATTGCGCTCCATAGCAAACATAAAACTGTATAATTCGCTATACATATACAATTGTATAATTCGCTGGCCTAAATTGTATAATTTGCTGGCCTAAATTGTATAATTCGCTGGCCTATTTCGCTGCAATTGTATAATTTGCTTAGCATACAGTTGAATCGAATTAAAATGTATGTATATTGCATAATTATAAGTGTATAGCAAGAAGATATATATTTTTCTCGCTTTATACAAAAAACAGAAACACAATATATACACTTCTGTTGTATAAAGCTAGAGAAAATTGTATTTCACTGCAATTGTATAATTCACAATTGTTTAATTCGTTGGCCTTTTTCTCTGCATTATTTGAAGTAAAATGTTTGTAAATTGTATAATTAAGTGTATAACACGATGATATACATTTTTGCATGTGTATATACAATTTTCTCTCGCTTTATACAAAACAGAAACAAAATTATACACTTCTGTGTATAAAGCGAGAGAGGCGAGCGAGAATGGAGAGTGGCGAGCGAGATTTTTGGGAGAGAGACGCTGGCAAATTTTAGCTAATGTTTGCTATGGAGCACAATTAAATCAAACCCTAGCTATTCCATTTAATTTAGGTTATTAGTTTGCTATTATATACAATTTTCCCTTTTTTTATTCTTTTATAATTCTTCTTGTTGTGTTGAGCATGAAGATCTTGAAAATAATTATCGACTACTTTAAAATGTGGTGTGGGATCTTTACACAACATATGATCATATTTGCTGTTTACTTTTTTAGAGATGATATACATAAATTTTATATATATATATATATAGAGTCCATTTTAAGTTTATGCGGTTAAGTGGATATCTATTCAGTCTAATCCTTCAATATGTATCCATCTTTTCTAGATGATATACATAAATTATACCTACAAGGCCTCTTTCTAATCCAACAAAATATATATATATGATAATTAGGGCTATTTTAACATTTCAAAACTTATTCCATTTTTTCTTTTTGTATTTCTAAAAAATAAAAGTGAAACTTATGAAAACTTGATTAGCTTATGAGCTAATTATTTTAGATATGCTCTAGTTTTCTATATTACGAATTTTTTATCAGATTTGGTGCATCCAGATACATGTATTTCGAGGCATGTCATGTCAAAATTAGGTGTAATTTGTTCTAGATACATTGTATCTAAGAGGATTTGCATTATTTGAGATATATAACACACTGACCTCTTTTTCACCTACTCGCCCCTTTCTTATTCATGCGAATCACACCAGATACATACAGATACATGAGCGAGATAGGGACGAAGGCAAGCAAGATGGTTATGTATCCTAGATACATACAAATACATGTTTGTAGTATGGTTATGTATCCTAGATACATACAAATACATGTTTGTAGTGTGATTCACATATATATGAGATATATAACATCAACTAATATTCTGCATATACAAGATTAATTAGTTAGTATATACATTTGGTATGATGGAGTATTCTTGATAGCTTTTAGAACTTATAAATATAATAATAAATCATATTTTATATCATTTTTCGTAAAAAGAGTAGAATATATTTTAAAAATTATGTCAAATTTCTTTCTTTTTCCAAAGTTTTATATATGTAATGATATCTTATACTCTCAAGCAAGCAAGACGAATTCATAAATATAATTCTTTCAATTCAAATACTGACATTATAATTAAGGCATCCACGTCTTAATTAATTAATTAATTAATTAGACCTAAAATAGTTATGAAGTCCTTGTAGAGTTGATCACTTCTCATATTTTAGCCTCATGCACGTTATTCAAAACTCAAAATTCTAACTATTTATACATATTCAAAAAATATGTGTCATAGCTAGTTAGGTAATATGAGTATTTAGTATTTTTTCGTTTCAAATTATTAGTCGCAATTTAAAAAAAATAGATATTTTAAATTATTTTCTATTTTAAAAGTTTAAAACAAAATTAATGAAACGCGATGGATAATTCGAAAGGGGAGGAGTATGTCAACAAACAACAAGATCCTCAAAGCTTATATGTATAGGCAAAGGTGAAATCATGATTAAATTTTAAAGTGACGACTTCAAGTAGATAATTGGGTTCTAAACTTCATATTTATATATATTTTAAAATTTGCTAAATAAAAATATATTGTTTAAGCAAAAGCTATTGCTTTGAATTCAATCAAATCATATCTGAACTTCTAGTTGCAATCCTACGTACAAATTCTAATTTCACAACACACGCGTAACATATATTGTCCGTTGTGATCCAATAAACTCTTATAAATTTATCATTCGAATGACATTGTCATCGAAACCAAAAATGTGTGTACCATTTAATTTTTAATATGCCTTATTATTAAAGTTGTTCATTTTTCTCCTATATCTCAATATATAATAAATGAAAAAATGATAGAAATTCCACATTTAAGTTCTCTTATTACCATTATCCCCTATTAGTTTTATAAATTCCTAAAATCTCTCATTTTCAAGTATCGGATTAATGTATAAGAGCATCAAATTAATGTATCTCGCGTATCAGATTAATGTATCTCACGCAACAGATTAGTGTATCATGTATAAAATATACATCATATTATTGTATCATGTAAAAAATGTAATGCATCTTACTTAACGATTAATGTATCTCGCACATCAGATTAATGTATTAGCGCTTATATTATTGTATCATTTTAAGGAATTTTCGTAATTATAAACTTATAAGAAACAAATGGTAATTTTTCCTTAAAAATAAGTGATTTCTTTCCTTTGCCCTAAAACTATATAAAATTCACTTTAAGTGTAAAATGCACCTTTTTTTTTTCTTTTCAAAAGCTTGTCATTTCTTAATATTTATTTATCAATAAAATAGTGTAACCATAAATGTCAATCATCAACTAAAAGTTGTTTCCCAAAATACAAAACATATATATTAAACTTCAATTTAAATGACTTGTAACCATAAACTTCAATCATCAATTTAAAGAAATATTCAAATACCAATCAAATGCAACATATACATGTAACCAAATTTCTTGATTAATTGTCAACTGCATCTACTTGGTATTAATTAATATGTCAACCTCAAACATGGTCAGCAGTACAAAATACATAAAATTACACATACTAATTCAAAGTTATTCTTTTTAAAAAATAAAATAAAATTATGCTATATAAATCCACCATAGTCTAATAGCAAATGAACAAATCACAAAAAAATAATTTTAAGATGGCAAAACTCATAGAATTTAATTCTTTGGTTTTGATGATTATTGTAACAATTGCATTATTTCATTCATATGTAGTCATTGGGATGACATCAAGTAGTATGTATGTTAATTGGGGTGCTCATCATTGTAAACTTCTAGGGGATGATCTTCAACTTGTTCTTGATAAATCTGCAGGTATAAGTTTTAATTTTTTTTTTTCGATTTTTCAAATTTAGTAACGGAGCCAGAAATTTATATATATGATGGGAATAATTCGAAAAATATAAGAATGTTATATTTGGGATTTGAATCTAGGACGAAAAATAATATTAGAACTCTTTACCCATGTACTAAAATTTTCTATTTATATTGACGCGATTCAATAATTTATATACATAATATATAATAAAAAATTAACCTATTTATACAGTGTAATTTTTTCGACATTGGCTCTAGTTTTAACAACCAACTAGCCACACCCTTGCTTCGATGATGATTGCTCTAGCTAGAGATAGATTCAGAATTTGGATATAATTGGTTCGAAATGAGTGTGATATGATTATGTAGATATATATCTTGAAATTTACACATTGTGTACACAATTTGAAAATAGTAGTCAGTACTTAAAGAATTTGCTCTAGATTCGTCTCAGACTTTTTAATTTAAATTTCAGGCTCTGGTGCTCAATCAAAAAGATCATTTCTTTTTGGTAGTTTTGAAATGCTTATCAAGTTGGTACCTAATAACTCTGCTGGAACTGTCACAACATACTATGTGAGTATACTTATATAACGTGACAAAATTAACCAACTTTAAATTTTATGCACTAATAGTTTATAATAAGATGTAAATTACATTTTTTTTGTAATAATATATATATATTTAAATTTATCATGACAGCTATCTTCTACCGGTACCAAGCATGATGAAATCGATTTCGAGTTTTTAGGAAATATATCAGGACAACCTTATATTATACACACAAATATTTACACCCAAGGTGTTGGAAATAGAGAGCAACAATTTTACCCTTGGTTTGATCCAACAGCTGATTTTCACAACTATACCATTCATTGGAATCCCAATACGGTTGTGTAAGTCGATCTTTTCAGATAACTTTCTTTCATTATATAAAAATCGTCTTATCTATCGACTAAACTATCTCCACCAATCACCTTTATTATCTATAAATTTCAAATATATTAACGGTTATCTCAAAATTCTAACTTTATATTAGTTTAACCAACTCTTAACTTCATCAAAACACTATCCGCTATACTTTATTTGTCCAATTTATGTATCGTATTTTTCCCCTTTAATATATCCTAAAAAGAATATCATACGTTTTTATTTAAAAACAATTTAACTTTAAACTTCTCATTTTACTCGTAACAAGATGACTTATAGCCACACAAATATTTATCACTTGTTTTTTTACCACAAATTTCAAAAGTTTTTCTTTCTTAAACTTTATATCCAGCCAAATAGCGTCAGTGCGACACATAAATTAAAACAGATGAACTAATAATAATATTAATAGTACAAATAATCAATCTTTAATAGTAAATATTTCTTTCAAAATATATTCCACTCTCCAACCAAATACTCAAAATATATTCCACTCTCCAACCAAATACTCTAAATATTTTTTGAAGATGACTTCTGTCGCACCAAACAAAGAAATAGTTGAAATTTGATGTGGAAATGTTTGTATTTTTTTTCCAGATGGTACATTGATAGTATTCCAATTAGAGTTTTTAGAAACTACCAATCCAAAGGCATTCCATTCCCAAACAAACAAGGAATGAGAGTCTACACTAGTCTATGGAATGCAGATGATTGGGCAACAAGAGGTGGTCTTGTTAAAATTGATTGGACAAATGCACCATTTATTGCAACTTATAGAAAATTTAGACCAAGAGCTTGTTATTGGAATGGACCAATGAGTATTTCCCAATGTGCAATTCCTACAAAAACCAATTGGTGGAGTTCACCTATATACAATAAATTGAGTGCAAATAAACTTGGTCAAATGAACTCAATGAGGAGTAAGTATATGATCTATGATTATTGCAAAGATGTGAAAAGATTCAAAGGAGTTATACCTATTGAGTGCTCATTGCCACAATACTAGAAGGATACAAACAAATCGAAGTGACTTCACTATCTGAAGAAAAAAAAATTGTTTTAACCCTGTCGAAGCAGCAATGAAACTTACATTTCTTAATTGTTACCATTTTCTTTACTTATATTTGTTTTTACTTTAATTTTTACAATATTGTTGTTTGTATTGAATAAGAAGAATTGTTGAGTTGATCTTATTATATTTATGTAATTCATTCTTTTATAATAAAAAGAAAAAAAAATTGCTTATTTTTATAGGGAATTTTTACATGAGTATTACAAAGATGGAGTAGAAAGATTACCTATTTGTATTCATTTATAAAATACATCTATTAAAAAAAATTACAAAAGCATAATTTCAATCAATAAAAATAATTAAATCATATTGTCGTATTAAATTATACATGATTATACACATATTATATATGAATTAAGAATATATGTCCAAACACTTACTATATTTTTCATTGCATATAAACTAATGAATATTGATGAAGTAAAAAGAAAATCATTGCAAATAATTCAGTCCAACTAAAACATAGTTTGATTTAAAGCGATCTCAAAGTAGAAAAAGAAAATTTACGGTTCATTATCTCATTAGGATTTGATGAGATAAGGCTTGTCTTCCCTTATTTTACTTTTCGTATTAAAATTTTTATTTCATTATTCATTAAAAAATAATTAAACGCTCTATCTAATGATATAAATTTTTTAAATTTTAAAAAAAAAAACACTTCAGACATGAATAAAGATATTATTGTTGCTAAAATAATTCAACGTTTAAATGCCTTGTCTTGTTGGACTTTTGCAAAGCAAAAAAGATCTTTTTCTAGAATTCTCTTTATAATTTGTTTAATTATTTATTTTAAACGCAGTTTATTGATTTTCCCCGTAAATTAATAATAATCACATTTTCACATTGTAATTAAATTTCAAGAAATTTCTTTCAAACATACTTGATTTTGATTTAGATATTGGGACACGTTATTTTATCTGTTATTTCACATAAAAATAATGTATAAAATATTCTCGCTAGTCTTTTGGGGAAATATGTGTGTTTTTGGAATGAGAAAGTTTCTGAAATTTATGATCTAAAATAAAAAGTTTATAAATACATTTTTGTGAGCATAAATCATCTCACAGGATGATAAAATTTAAGTTGAATTATTTTTAGATAAAAAAGATACTATTATTCCTTTTGAAATTTTTTTAAAAAAGAACACATCACGTAATTTGTTCAATACATAGCATGTAACAATACTGGAGAGCGGCACGTGCATTTGTTAACTTCAAAAAAATTAATGTGCATATATCCATATCCATCTTAAGAAATATGCACAATCTAGGATATAGTTAACGTGCATCTATATGAGGAATATAAAAATTGCCTTTATGTCATTGATACAAGCTAGAAAAACCATCATTGTGAGATCACGATTTAATTTCTTCTTCTAATAAAATTCATATTCGATATAAATTCAAATAGAGTCAGTAAATTCCGAAAAAAAATTAAAACCAAGGTCTAGTTTATAATTAGGCCGGTCAGCCGGCCAAGTCGAGTCTTTCCAATAGTCTAATGCACGTTATTTCATAATTCTCAAGCCGCGTCCCAACTGTATATGCTTTGCCACTTCTCTCACTTTGTATTTACGTATTGTCGTATTTCATCGTTCAATATTCGTATTAAAATTTAGTCATATTCGTATATATCATAAATTTCATTTTTTGAAGTTGACGTTTCCAATACAATTGTTTTTATTTTCAAAATTCGAGAAATGAATTTTAATTTTCAATTATTCCACCTCGATCCACGTGTTAACTTCCATATTATTCATAAAAATTTCATGTTCCTATTGCTTAAAATTTAAAATACTTTTTTCCAACCCCCTCCACCTAATAATTTCCCCTTGATCCATCTGTACTAAGCAAATCAAATCAAGACGTGATCAAATTAAATAATAATACATTTTTCAAGGGGGTTTTCTTGGAGTAGTATTATTTGATTGTGAACTATATATAAAGATTAATAAGTATGTCATATTCCTAAGAACCAAAACACATTCATTAATTTTTTTCAAGAAATTTAAGTTAATTATCCCATTTATGTTCAAAATGGGCAGCTCTCTAGTTCTTTCATTGGCTAATTTGTTGATTATTTCAACAATTGTGTCATTTGGTTCTTTAGTTATGGTTAATGGTATTTTCTCAGATAATATGTACATTAATTGGGGTTCTCATCATTCTTGGATGCAAGGAGATGATCTTCAACTTGTCCTTGATCAATCCTCAGGTAAATCAATATCATCTCAATCATTTTCGTCGAAAAAATTACTGTTGTAATATCCTAGTGTAACCTTTAGGTCATGATCAGTTTGAACTGTGAAAATAGTTATTGATGATTGTATTAACTGTCTACATCTTCTCTTTTTCCAACCCTATTTATGTGAAATATTTTATGCATCGGACCGTATGTTATATATAAATTATGTAACTAAATAATTGCTACTTTTGGTTTATTGCATTTTCAGGTTCAGGAGTACAATCAAAAGGAACATTTCTATTTGGAAGTATAGAAATGCAAATTAAATTGGTACCTGGAAATTCTGCTGGAACAGTCACTGCATACTATGTAAGTGTCACCTTAAATAATCTTCAATAAGATAATACAACAAATTATATCATATATATATATATATATATAT
>NC_028648.1:1807437-1834365 GCF_001406875.1 Solanum pennellii
TATATATATATATATATATAGGATCTGGTTTCTCTCCATTTCTCTGCTCTCCATTTTCCTCAAGTTCTAGCTTGGATTGAAGACACATGTCATAATTTAGACTTAATGGTTGAGTTTCAATTGATTAAAATAAAGTGCTAATCATAGTTATTTACTTCCATATATTTATATATTTGCTTCTCAAATATTTTTACAATCCAACAATTCTAGATTTACATTATATTTTTTTCTAAATATATTTAAAAAAATTTCTTTTCTTAATTACTTAAGTAATTTTTTGCTGATTTTTTATATAATATAATAACATAAATCCAAAAATGAAACGGTTCATATTATATGAATTGATAAAAAAACCTATCATATAAATAATATTAAAAAATTAAGTGATCACCACTAAAAAAAAATCTTAGTTAAATATTTTTTTTTTGAGCTTTTAAATAGTTTCAGTCGACCGAACTTTTCTTAATTATATTTATAAGTTGTGGCCATTAATAACCCTTTATTTATATGATTATTAATATGCATTCAAAATATATAACATAATCAATAAAACTCGAAAGATTCAAGATTTTTTTTATTTTTTTTTGTTTCCCATATGGTGTTTGGTATCCACATTTTGGAGTCCAATATTTCTAAATTCTCGCTGGAAAGTGTTTAAAACGCGTCCGAACAACAACTCCATACCCTAAGAGACTCGAACCCGACCATGAGTTTGTGTAGATTGTTGATTCTGCGTTTGGTCTTCTTATATAATCATGGACAGTTCCCTCCTTATGAAATAACTTATGTGATTGAGTTATAAGCTCAATGTCTATTTCTTTAACATGGTATTAGATATAAAAAATATTCATGGGACGTTTATTTTTGTATACTGATTAAACATTAAAAAGATAAGTAAGAAAATTACTTATTTTTTTACAAAAATATATATGCTTGATGAAAAATATTTTTGTTCATATCGAACATATCCTAAATGTAATTCATATTGTAAATAGATGTATTATTATTATTATTTCAAAGGGAGTATCTAATTTTTGGTTTTTAATTTCACAGTTATCCTCAACTGGTGACAAGCATGATGAAATTGACTTTGAGTTTCTAGGAAATGTATCAGGACAACCATATATTATACACACAAATATATTTACTCAAGGTGCTGGAGGAAGGGAACAACAATTTTATCCATGGTTTGATCCAACTGCTGATTATCATAATTATACCATTCATTGGAACCCTANTTAATGGAGCGTTGATCGAGTCAATTCTTGACTAATGTTTATTTATTCATGTTGTAGATGGTACGTTGACGATATACCAATTAGAGTCTATAAAAACTATCAGAGTCAAGGTATTCCCTATCCGAACGCGCAAGCAATGGGGGTTTACTCTAGCCTTTGGAATGCTGATAGTTGGGCAACTAGAGGTGGTCTTGTCAAATGTGACTGGACCAATGCACCATTTATAGCCAAGTATCGAAATTTCGCCCCACGGGCCTGTATCTGGAACGGACCCATTAGCATTAGTCAATGTGCAACTCAAACTTCAAGTAACTGGTATACTGCTCCTGAGTATAATCAATTGAGTTACGCGAAACAAGGTCAAATGGAATGGGTTAGGAACAATTACATGATTTATGATTATTGTAAAGATACAAAGCGATTTAACGGACAATTTCCTGGAGAGTGTTTTAAACCTCAATTTTAACAAATAAAATTGAGTCCAATATATATATATATACACACAAATGAGATGTATTATTGATACATATATTCTTGTTTTTTTTCTTGATATTTTGTTGTAATTTATTTTGTTCTTTTTTCTTTTCTTTGTTTTGTCAAGATATTATACCCCATTCTTTTGATAAAATGTTGTTTCAATTGTAATATTTGTTCATTGGAAAGTTTATCATGTATACCATTTGACCAAGATAAATAATTAAAGGAAGTATTGATGATAATGCAAAATTTAGTATACTGCAAAATTTAGTATACTTCTACACTCTGATTTATGTAAAAATTTCTTTTAGATTTTTCATTTAGATTTTGTTTCTATTTTAAGAAGTTGGATAAATATGGCTTTAAATACTTGCATAAATTAGGATGAGATAATTTTAGATTATCATCTAAAGTTACTTACAAATTGTTAGACTGTATAATAAAAATGTCCATCAATGGTAAGAAATATTTAAAAAAAAAGGGAGGGGAGGGGGGGGGGGACTAATTGCTAAATAATTATTTTAAAAAGGGATAAGTAGCTAAAATTTCTATTTTTTTTAGTTTGAGGGTGAATCTAACATTTAAGGTTAATAGGTTTAAGATTCAAATTTTTTTATAAAGGTAAGCTTTTCAAGGCTTTACAAATTTATACTCACCAAAAAGTGCTTCAATTAAATTCTAAATTCATCCCACTGCTTTATCTCGATTTTTCTAAAAATCGAATCCCTCAAAATGGCTGATAAGGAATCTAAAATTGATTTGCTATTATGGAGAGGAGAAAGAAGAATGAATTGTCGCTTGTAATCGTATTTCAAGGTTGTAGAAAAGACAAGAGTGGCGTCACAGGTGACTGATGGCGATTTTAGGATGAACCAAGGGTGGCTTCGATGAAGAGGTCGCCATCACCAGGGCGAATTTAGGAGGAAACAACGGTATTTGTCCAAACTCCCCCTGAAAAATATACTCTGTATATCCTGATCAGCTCGTAAGTAGCATCCTGCTACTGATCAAAATCAGATCATTTAAATCATCGACCGCCATACCAAATCCTTCTTCCATTTATATTATCACACGAGCTAATATTATCCCCTCTAAACACATGTTCTCTCATCTATCACCACCAAATCAGGTATAGATTAATTACAAAAAATACGAATTTCATTCTTTACCGTTGAATGTATACAAGTTTGCATACACTATTATTTTTATATTATACTTTACCAAATTAAAATTTACATACATTCTATCATTTTCATATCACACCTTATGAAATTATTATCTGCTTATATATTATACTCTATCGTTTTCATATTCGATTTTATGAAATTATACTAAATATATTATTATTAAACAATCTAGGCCCAACCCGTTCTTCAAATGGGCCAGAAAGTCAAATTGCAAAGAAAATCATCCACAATTTAGTCATCCACGTGGAACCTTTATCTTCTTTTCTCATTTGCTCTCGTGAAACCGTAACGTAAAATATATACACACAAAATAATACACTCTCTGTTATCCCTACCCCCCCACCCCCCACCCCTCGCCGCCGACCTTTTTTTCTTCACCGGAAAATCTTCGAGTTCTACGCCGGTGTTATTTGCTTCGATTACAACTCCGTTTTCTTCTTCTTCAATCAAATCTGTGTGTGATTGCTGTTTGCGCCGTCGCCGAATCTTCTAAAGAGTTTTTTCGTTTTTTTTTCATGATCTGTGAAGAGTCTGATCTGATCTAAGCCGTCGATCTAAGATATGGATAGGATCGTCGGAGGTAAATTCAAGCTCGGCCGAAAAATCGGTAGTGGATCGTTTGGTGAAATTTTTCTCGGTGAGTGTTATTTATGAAGGTAGCAAAGTGTATATGTTTTGAGCTTGTATTTTTTTTTGTTTTGTTTTACAGACAGTTTGTGGTTAGTTTTATGATGATCATTTGTGTATTTTGTAATTTTGCAGCTACGCATATTGATTCATTTGAGATCGTCGCTGTCAAAATTGTGAGTTCTTATTAGCTTGAGCTATGAATTTTGTTGATTTTTTTTTTGCGAGTGATTGCTTTTCATGTTGTAAGTGGTTCGTGCATCAGAAATAACTAGTGAAGTTTATTATTATTGGATCATGCGGTGAACTTTGTAGTTGGTGCTTGTAGTGTGTGAAGCTTAGTTCCAGCAGATAATGAGCCAAAAACACTAGGTTAATATGCCTCTGAGATAGAAGATAGCAATGGTTGGAGTCTTTTGGCTGCATGTGATAACTGATACTGCCTCCATTTTAATTTGTTAGTCTTACATCCGTTAAGTTGTTAGTCTTGCATTCTTTTGGCAACTTTTTAATTTTTTTTTTTTGATGAAGTAATTAGTTCTATTGCAGGCATCAAGTAGATGCAACTTTTTAATTTCAGTGTTCCATGTGGCCACGTTGCTTTGAAAGGTAACGGATGGAATGTAAAGTGGTGTCAGGAGGAAACCTTGAAATAGTATTGATCAACAATTCTTAGCACTAGTTAAAGCCTTGTCTAATTGGTAAAGTTAATTTGTTAATTAGAAGAGGTCTAGGGTCCTATTCTGTGTAACCAGAGCCTTTTAACAATGAACACAACATGCTAAAATAGTTTTAGAAAATGAACCCAATAGGATTTGAACTTGCGTTGCGAGGAGTAAAAACTTAGCTTTATGCCCACGCGCCTTGAGCTCCGTTGTTTCTCTGGGTGCCACACTTAATGCTTTTACAATTCCTATATATATATATATATATATATATGTACAAAGTTTCAAGCGAGACATCCGTGTGTTGTGGCACCCCCAACCCTTCTACATAGATCCTCCTCTGCACTAGATTGAAGGATATCTTGGAACATTCTACATATCTTTAATTTAAAACCACAAATTCAAAATTCTTCTTTATTTTCTTAATATCTAGCTAATACCAAACAAACAAATGGAAAGGGAGGGAGTTAATAAAGAGTGTGTTTACCATATAACATTAAAGGTTGGTGATATCAATAAGCGATTCTCTGCACCTTTCAAATACTTCTCGTTTTGGTTACGGCCTCGAACAAATCGCTAAATTTCTTATATTATAACATGTTTCAATTTCAAAAATAAAATAAAATTGGATATAAGTATGCATTCTTCCTAGTCTAAGTCATTTAGTTTCTCAGTCGGGCACTCGAATTTCATTGATTGCAATTATACTGTGACCATGTTGAATTATGCATTCTTCCTAGTCTAAGTCATTTGATTTCTCAGTCAGGCACTCGAATTTCATTGATTGCAATTATATTGTGACCATGTTGAATTATTTTTGCACTTCCTTTACCGTTTCTTCTTTTTCGCCTTTGGCTGTATATTTGCATTCTTAGTATCTTTTTAATTAATTTTAATATTACGTGGTGTTCACATCTTGTTAGGATCTAACACTATAGGTTCCTTTCTTTATTAAAACTTTTTGTAGGAGAACAATAAGACCAAACATCCTCAACTTCTCTACGAGGCCAAGTTATACAATATTCTCCAGGGAGGAAGTATGTTTTGGATATTGTGCACTTTATGGATAGATGTACAGATTATGGTGTAATTTATAGTTTGCTCCTTTCTAGGTGGTGTACCACATATAAAATGGTCTGGTGTGGATGGTGATGACAACGTTCTGGTCATGGATTTATTGGGTCCTAGCTTGGAAGATCTCTTTGTCTATTGTGACCGGAAGCTTTCATTGAAGACTGTTTTAATGTTGGCGGACCAGATGGTAACAACAGTTTCCTTTCAACACTTTATAATGTTCATGCTACTGTGTTTCTGTTTGATAAGAGCTTTACGTCATGTCAAAGGCGTAGCTAAAGTATACCATTTTGACTTTGGCCCATGTTCCATGATAGGTGGAAGCTTGTTCCAGAATTTGATCAGGTGAAACGAGCCTTTGGTTAGGAACAAGGGCCTTTGTGTAGGAACATGACCCGTCAGCCAATTAGTTGCTTTTTCTACATATTGGGCTTTTCTCTCCCTTTGACATTCTTATCCGTTGTGGCTCTCAGCAATTATGTTGACTTAAATATTTTCAGGATTAAGACTAATAGAGCTGCAACAAAGTTTTGTTTTGTGCTCTCTGATTTTTCATGTCCCATAGATATTGGAGAACTATTACATTTTAATATATACTTATTGGTAAATATTTAGGACCTTTGGAATGCATTGCGAGAGTGTTTTTACCAACACGGTCAATTTTTTAAAAAATTTACTTGCTGTTTTCCTTATTAGCAGCTTGGCTGATCAGATTCTTCTGCCTCTCCTTTTCTCAGATCACCAGAATCGAGTATGTACATTCTAAGGGCTTTCTACACAGGGATATTAAGCCTGACAACTTTCTGATGGGTCTTGGTCGGAAAGCAAATCAGGTGACTTTCTTTCGTTCTCTTTTTAGTTTTTATTGGTTTATTAGTTAGTTTGCTTTGTTCTTCTCTTCTGATTGAATCCTATTGTCATTATGTAATTTTCAGGTTTATATTATTGATTTTGGTCTTGCTAAAAGATACCGTGATGCGACTACAAATCGCCATATTCCTTACAGGTATAAGTTTTTGAATATGCTAATCTGAACTTTTTTCATCATTTATCATTTAGCTTTAAGCTTCCAAGTGTGTACTCATAAGTGTAATGTGTGATTCTAGTTTTAGTTTGGTTAAAACATAGAAGAGAGAACATTGATCACTTCTTAGATGCAGCTTTATGGATCTAATTTTAATATATTTTCTTCTGTACAGAGAGAACAAAAATTTAACTGGAACAGCACGCTATGCCAGTTGTAATACTCATCTCGGAATTGGTGAGAGAAGATACTATTTTCCTTGATTGTTTTCGTCTCCCCATCGTAAAACCTGTAAAGTATTTGGCAAGGAAAATAATTAACCTTTATTCCTGCCTGTGAAGAAGAGGGTTATTAAAATAAAATCTATCTTAACATTTAAATGTCCTCTTAATGTTATACAGAGCAAAGCCGGCGGGATGATTTAGAATCTCTTGGATATGTTCTCCTTTATTTCTTGAGAGGCAGGTGTGTGGTTTTTCAATTAGATTAAACCTTTCTATTCCTTGGTGTATCAAATATTCTTTTGACCAACATATTGGTTCTTCAATAGCCTCCCATGGCAGGGTCTAAAAGCTGCCACAAAGAAGCAAAAGTATGACAAAATATGTCAAAAGAAGTTATCAACTCCTATTGAGGCATGTGTACCTGAATACCTTCCCTTGCCGCTGCTCCTTATGTGTCTTATTTTTTAAAACCAATGGTTCTTATTCTGACTCTTTTGTACTATTTCCTGGTGAAGGTTTTATGCAAGTCTCATCCTGTTGAGTTTGCGTCGTACTTCCATTACTGTCATTCGTTGACATTTGATCAGCGACCTGATTATGGATTCTTAAAGCGCCTCTTTCGTGAACTTTTTACCCGTCAAGGTATGCCTAAAGTTAAGCTTCATCAACTCCTTGGACAACACCAGGGTTCATTAATAAATACCCTCCTGGGTACATTGAAATCTATCTGCAGAAGTTCAACTGATGTACATCTATGTGTCACGCAGGATATGAATTTGATTACATATTTGATTGGACCATCCTAAAGTACCAACAGGCACAAACAAGTAAACCACAGCATCGGGTATCTCTTTTAGCTTGTCCTGTTTCCTGAATGCATTTTAACTATGATTAATCACTTCTCACTTGATGACATGCTATAATTTGAGCTTGTACTTTTCTTCTTGTTCCTTAAATAAACAAGCTGAATAGTACATCTTTTTAGTCAAGGCTTGCTTGATGAGTTGTTTTTAATCACAATTTTGACTGTTCTGTGATTTTGCAGCAAGTTGGTGGTGAAAGTAGCCGAGCAATTCCAATGGATGTTGAAAAGCGTCAAGGTTGATAACTAAAACTCTTGGAAATTTCTATTTCTACGAATGAGGAGAACTATGTAGTAGTATAAAAAGCGAAAGATGTTATGTTTTGTGAGTTGTGAATATGGTTTACATCCATTCTACCTGCACAAAATGGTTTCCTTTATTCTGGGTTGAGTGGTTATAATCCAGCAGTAAAGTGTGTGCAGACTTGCTTTATCAAAAAGTTTATGCAGAATTGCACAGATAAATTAAGAGAAAGAAGACTTGAGATAGAAGTATGCTAGTAGAAAACATACTTCAATTTTGTTTTGGATGTCATGTTAATTTCTGTTGATGTAATTAGGTTAAATCAGCTGAACTGTTCCTTCTACAGTTTCTACAGGCAACAATGGACCTTATGTTGCTGAGGTGACTGATCGCCTAAGGCCGAATAACCCTTCCAGTCCTGGAATTCGTATGCAATTTAAGTCACCAACAAACAGGAATTTAACTTCTGCCAATCTTGAGAGAAATGTGAGTGATACTTCTGCCAATCTTTTGATAGCCTTGTTTCGAGATAAAGCATTTTTCGCATTAAACATTGGCTATTTGCTATGTCTCATGGTTAGTTTTCTTCCTATTATCTCATCCCAAGTAGGCTTCTCAATAATTTCCCTTTCATAATGTAGGTATTAAGTAGTGCTCATATGCCATCTTCTTCATTGGCTCCTGTTTTACCAAGAGCAAATGCTACAAAACCTGTTTTACCCACAGAAACAACACATGATGGTGATAATGGAGGCAGTAGCTGGATGTCCTCCTTGCGACGTATTTCTTCTGCAAAGTGATAAAAAGGTTCTCTTCTTTCTCTACTTCATGTTTTCTATGGCATTGCTTTGGGATCAGGTGGCGCACTATTAGATATCACAATTATGATTGTGAATTAGAAGCATTTCTATTCATGATGACAAAGATCCTTTCTTCCCTTTTCAGTATAAGATGAAGATGAAGTTGAAGTTGGGGCTAGTGAGCCTTCAAATTGGGCAGCTGATACTTATTTTATGATTACAAGCTGGTTCGGATGACTATGGTGGCTGATCATGGCCCGCTGCAATTTTATGAGTTCAAGAGGGTGGTGTGAATTGAGCAGGACATGAAAGCAGATGGCAGCTGTTTGTCTTTCTATGGGAGCTCGGGTTAGATATTTTTCCTAAGATGACTATAAACAAATTGGTCCATCCTTGCATTAAGATCAGGATGGTTCCTGTCCGCTGAAAAAATGAAGCACTAGAGACATCTTTGTCTCCTAATGTAAAAAATATATCATATGCGATTGTCAAAAATTGTGCAGTTCCTTTTGTGCATACAGAAGTGGTTATTTTCTTCACTTGCTTCTTTACTTGCAAAGTTGCATGTGTTGTAATCTTTATTGCTTAATTATGTGGTGAGCCAATGGTTTGTTGCAAACATGTTCATAATGGAATTGGATCTTGTACAGCTATGAAATTTAGTTTGGTAATGTGATATACAAACGAAAACACTCTCTGTTCTCATCAGAAGGATTGTGAAGTTTTGATGTACAGATTCATATATGGACTTTTCTTTCTCCACCACTCATCCCACTTACATTAAAGTCTTATCGCTCTTTTGAATCCTGTTTCCATCTGGCCCAGTAGGTGAGCTTGCCACCAGGTAATGTTTTGTTGTTAGTTTTGATTTGGTAATTTCACGTGAGTTGATGGTCTGATTCGCTCGAGATGATTTCCTTTTTAACAGTAAGCAGTTTTGACCTCCCTTAAATGTGCTTAGGCTGGCATATGTACTGTGACTAGCCTTCACAGTTTCTTTTAAAACAAAAAGACTGTTAACATATTGTCCGTAATTTGCAATCAGCTTCTCAATTATTGTCTTTTCGCTATTTGCAGGAATCATTCCATTTGATGATATGCCCGTGAGATGTTGTTTCTGTCGGTGTAATGATTCCCCTTGGATTCAATCAACTCCAGAAGAAGATGAACTAGTGATTGCGTTGTTAGGTTTGTTGATTGTGTGAGGGATCAAGTATTCACTGGTTCCTTGGTACCATTCTTCCTGAGCTTATATTCCTGCTCTCAAATGTCTCTGCTTCTAAACTTGCTAGGTTCGTGATGAAATCGTGCTGGAAAACTTCATATCATCGAGTAATGAAGCTTCTGAATGACGTCTCAACTGAATATCTATTGGACTTGTCAGGACTTGAGACTGGGAGTTTCGACACCCAAAGTTCGTGCTGATTTCGTTTTCAGCAAGGCTATGGTGCACCCATCATGGTGCTGGAAGAATATTTGGTTACACATTTGAGTCCCAGGTTATATAAATAATCAGTAAGTGTCCGTTTAGCATTGAAATATTCCTCTCATTATTTGCATAACCAAGAATATTTGGTTACACATCTAATTTTTCTATAATCGAATGTCAGTAGGGGCAAAAATAATTTTTATTACTTGATAAAAGCGACGTATTTCAGTTTATATTTCATATTATTACGTTAGTTTTTCTTTTAATTGATGTGAGTAAATCGTCTATAAATTCACCCTTTTCCTTTTCTAAAATGTGTTATTTGTCTAGATTTAAAGGGATAAATAAATACACTAAAATTTAATCTATAAACCTATTATAAGGAAATGAAAGAAGTAAAAAAAAATAAAAGTAGAGCATATATCTAAATAAAAATAAAAATGTTGAAGTATATAACGAACAATTATCCAATAGCTAAATTTGATAAAATTGTATTTAGAGGTTTCGAATATTTGAAAACAAGTTAAATGGGAAAATGAAAAATAAAATTCAAAAGAAAAGGAACAATTCTTTTTTAGACAATTTAATTATATCACTCGTTTAAGAGATACGAGACTACCAGAAATCGTTGCTAGGATGGTTAACCGTCTCCACCTACTTTGAGTTCATTGACTCGATAACGTAAAATATAATTTAAACTCAACGAGAAAATATAAATAACTTATATAAAAAATAGGTGAATTATTGTAATTTTTATAATTTTTTTAAAAAATGGCGCCAATAGGTAGTTATGTTAGTTTACGTAGATATAAATCGTTTGGAGAAAGCTCATATACATATTATATATTCTCCAAGAAACTTCACATTTCCTTATAATTCAAATTACCATATAGTTTTTCTCTTCTTCACAGTCATAAAAACAAACTTTCTGAGATTTTTCAGAGCTTCAAGAATGAATCATGTCGAAAACACCAGAGAAGGAGGAGGAAAAAAAAAGCGAAATTCTCCATTGATGAACCTCCCTGTTCTTGAAGAAGAAACAGAGGGCAAAAAAAATAGAATCAGAAATTTCAGAAATAGCTTTTTTGCTTTACATTCCGAAGAAATCAAGAACCCCGCGAATCAACAGAGCAGGAATTTCTACTAAATTGATAAAAAATATGATCCATCACTCTTGTAAAGTAGCTTTAATTATAAAAAACAGAAAAAGAAGAAGAAGAAGAGTTGAAGATCCAAATTGATAAGAAAACTGCATCACTCTGGAAAAGGTTTTAATTTTAAAAATCAGAGTGATGATGACGACGAAGAAGAAGAAGAAGACCATACATAAGTTTTGTTGTGACTATGAATTTCATTAGTGTTTCTGCACTTCTTTTAGAGTGTTCCTGTAGATTTCTTTTGATTAGTTTTTAATCACTTTTGTTTGGTGTTAATCTTGAGTTAAAAGTCGCAACTCTTCGTAAAAGTTATAACTATTCATAAAAATCATAACTCTTTGTAAAAGTTGTAACTTCTCATAAAAAGTCGCAACTCTTCATTTTTCATTCACATCTTTTTAAAAACCCAACGAGTTTTTCTTCGTTTGGAGTCAGACGAATATGAGGGTGAATACACCAGAGAGGGATGAGGAAAGAAGGCAAAATGCTAAAAGGAAACATCACAATGTCCCATCAGAAACAGAGCCTAAGAGACTGAAATTAGATAGAGAATTTCTCGATGGAAAGTTAACAACCCCGCCAATCGAATTCTCAGAAAGTTCTGATGACGAAGAAGAAGCAGAAGAAGAAGAGGAAGAAGACGATGACGAAGAGGAAACAGAAGAAGAAGAGGAAGAAGACGATGACGAAGAGGAAACAGAAGAAGAAGAAGAGGATAAGAAAATGAAATCAGAAAATTCAAAAGGAACATTTCTTGGTGAATTTCAGGGGAAATTCAGAACCCCACGAATCGATTTCCCAGAAAATTCTGATGATGACGAAGATGAGGGGGAAAAGAAAATGAAATCAGAAGATTCAAAAAGAACAATTTTTGGTGAATTTCAGGGGAAACTAAGAACCCCACGAATCGATTTCCCAGAAAGTTCTGATGATGATGAAGAAGAAGAGGAGGACAAGAAAATGAAATCAAAAAGTTCTGATGATGACGAAGAAGAAGAGGACAAGAAAATGAAATCAGAAACTTCACAAACAAATGAATTTCATCGAATCATTTTCCCAGAAACTTCTGAATTGGCAAATGCACGATTCAAGGATGGAATAAATCTGAGTACTTCATTGGAAAATAACACTATTCTTGATGACGATGACAATGACGAAGAATATGATGATGATGAAGAAGAGGAGGAAGAAGAAGAATATGATGACGATGAAGAAGATTATGATGACGAAGACGAAGAAGGAACAGTAACAGATGAAGAAGACTTATGATTAGTTGTTAATAATCACTTCCATTGGTGTTAATCTTTAGAGATTAGAGTCTTGTTAATGTCTAGTTCAGTAAAAGTTTACTTCTTTTTTTATGAATGTAAAAGACAGAAATATATATTCAACTTTTGTTATAACATTGATTGCAATGAAATATGACAAATATAATTCTCTCTTTGTGAATACAATATTCAGAATATCCCACAAGTCTATGTGATTAAGACAATAGTTAAGAGTTGTCTTTTAATTTATGGCAAAAAAAGGGATGGAAAATTACCTCGATAATATGTTAGAAGTATTTTCACATATAGCAAACATAAAATTTATATTTATATATTTTATCAAAGTTTGCATAATTGCGTTCTATTGCTAAATATGTATGTTTTTCTATACGTATACAAAAAAAATGTATAATTTGCTATACATATACAAAATAAAACAGTTGTATACAAATTAATTGTATAATTTGTGTATGTATAAAACGAGAAAGAGAGAAAGACAAAAGAAAATTGGGCAGATGAATATAAGTATTGTATAATTAATAAGTGTATAAGACGAAGATATATGTATTTGCATGTGTATATACAATTTCTCTCGCTTTATACAAACACAATTTATACATTTCGTTTCTTTTTGTCTAAGCGATAGAGGCGAGCGAGACCTGGGAGAGGGGAGAAAGGTGAACGATAATATATGTATATATTTTTAATTTTTCTCGTTTTATACAAATACAAACGCATTTTATACATTTGTGTTTGTATAAAAGCGAGAGGGAGAGTGACGAGCGAGAGTTTGAGGGAAAGAGGTGACCGATAAACAGTTTGCTAAAACTTTCGTTGGTGTTAATCTTTAGTGATTAGAGTCTTGTTAATGTTTATGAATGTAAAAGACAGAAATATATATTCAACTTTTGTTGTAACAAGGTTGATGTTTGATCGTAATGAAACACAATATTTGATGGTATGATCTCTTTGTGAATGCGATATTCCTTGAAATAATGTGATTACGAAATGATCACAGCAAGACTCAAATTCCTCAAATACTGCTTCTTGGCTGTGATCAGTGGCCTAATATGGACATCAGTTTGGGATAATTTCGACATCACCCTCTTGGCTGTGATGAGTGACCTAATATGGACATCTCAATCTAAATATAAATATCATAAGCAATAAAGTGATATTCATATAACTAGTAGTAAAGCAAAAATCTATTTTATGTCCAAAGAGGATTTGTATAGTCACTTTTATAAATACACTTGCTGCCGTTTGTTATTTGGACAAATAATGGATTCAATATTTGCATTAAATCCTAGAAACAATTATTGTGTTCTCCATGACATGATATACTCACATAACTTCCTATCAAATCACTTATTAGATTCAAAGGCGTTTGCAAATATGATATTCGTTAATTAAAGATGACAAATTCATCAAGCTACACTATAATACTCGTTAAAATTGTCAAAACTACTTTGTAATGTGTAGAAGACACAAAATTTCCACCTACTACACCATATAACTTGGTTTTACTCGTAATTCTCTCTTGTCGAGAAATATTGTTCATGTAATGGGATACTTCTTATAACATACTCTAATAACATATATCGTTATGTGGAATCCGGCCACTAGAGAATCGACAAGAATTCCTAAGTGTAAGAGTAGTGGACTAGGACCTATAGTCTTTAATAGTGATGAGAGGGATATTGATATATTTTCAACTAAAAGTAACAGATGTAAAAATACAAGTTTCTAGCATATATAATGTGTATTGACCTTATATTTTAATGTCCTTACACTTACATTCTAAATAGATTTAATATTTGTAAAGTTAAATATAAATTAAGTTAGTTTTGATATTATTTATATAATACGTACTTTATATTAAACATACATACATGTTTCTTTATGATGTAAAAGAATAAAATATTTCTTTAAAATATTTTTTTTATAGAACATTTACATTAGATTTGAGAAAAATTCTATAATGGAGAAAGAAAGCAAGAACAAAAAGTTGAGGATATTGCAAAGAAAGTCTTCATGGTCTAAAAAAAAACTTTGTTATTGTTAGAGACAATATATCAACATAAAATTGTTCACGGTTTAATAATACACATGTATTAAATTTACTCTGTTTTTTTTGTTGCTATTTTTTCGTGTTGATTACCAATTTTCAGCATTTTTTTGGTTATCCTCACTTGCAACTTCTAAATCTCTTATATTCTCTGTTGAATTGTGCAATTTTCATAATTCGATTTCCTATTGTCTTTTGCAGTAAAAGTTCTTTTGATTAGTAGTTACGGGGTCAATATCTTCAAAATAAAGAATTCGTAGAGTATTATTGTTTTTCGTGATTTCTATTTTTAGAATCGAAGTATAAGAACTTTGACTAATATTTTAAGGCGTATTTTTTCATCATATTGATATGCAAAAAATTGCAATTGATAGTACCTTTCATATAGTTTTTGAATATCTAAATTTTTTGTTTAAAATATCGAATTAATGTAATCTAGTTTAATTTTGAAAATTAATAAAATTAACTTTTGAAAAACATAACATAACAAATAAAAGTAGACAGATAGAGTATGTAGAATATTTAAATTTTAAAATAAGCTATGAGATTTTTTTATTTTCTTGGTGACTCAGAAGTCACAAGAACTCATGGAGGTGAAGTCACAAGAACTCATGGAATGAGATATTGTCTATTCAATTACCTTTCAAAACTTGTTTGAAACCTTTGAGTTTTATAAAGGATGGAGGCATCATGTTTCAAACGTATATGAGTAAATGTATGTTCAAGGCTTACAATTCAACAACACACAAATTGGAAAATGTTAATGTAGCTGGAATTGAAGGACTTCACTTACTTGAGGTTGTAAACAATGTCGAAACTTTATCCTCTCCGTTTCTTTAATTGATGCATACTTGGTTCGGATACGTGAAGAGAAGATGTTGTTATTTGAGAATGTAGATTTCTTTTGATTAGTTGTTAATTACTTTCATTAGTGTTAATCTTGAGGAATATTTAGTCTTGTTAATGTCTAGTGTAGTAAAAGTTTCAATTGTTTTTTTAGTATTTGTAATTTTCTTGTAACCAGTTGATGTTTGATTGCAATGGAAGTTATTGAGAAACGCAATACGTGATGTCTTCGTCTCTTTGTGAATATAATATTCAGAATATCCCACAATTTTATGTGATTACAAATTTAACCATTTGTACTTCTAATGTAAAATTTGGTGTTTAAGCTGTTATAAAATATAATTTGTAAGAGCTATAACTTGCAAATTTGACAAGCAAAGTGTTTTTTTTAACAAACTATAAATGGAGGATATTTGTGTTCCTTTCGCGTAGTTTAAGGACATGTTTGAATCAAAGTATTGATGGTAAATGCATTTTTGAGTCAAACTATAAATTTAGGACATTTTTATTTCTTTCACATAGTTAAGGACATTTTTGACCCTTTTCCATTAAAATTTTGAAAACTTTCACATATAGCCACTTAAAAATAGCCTAATTACTCTCCATAGTTGTACTTTGATAATCACAATTCGTAGGCGAGCGAGACTGGGAGAGAGAGGAGAGAGGTGAGAGAGGGGGGGGGGGAGGAAAGAGTGGGAGAAAGGTGAATTGTGTATGTATACCGGTTAGATAATTACTCTCCATAGTTGTACTTTGATAATCACAATTCGTAGGCGAGCGAAACTGAGAGAGAGAGGAGCGAGGTGAGAGAGAGGGGGGGGGGAAAGAGTGGGAGAAAGGTGAATTGTGTATGTATATCGGTTAGATAATTATATATTATACGCATGTATTTTTTTTATATAGGGCAAGCGAGATTAGGAGAAGGAGGAGAGAAGCGAGCGAGATTGGGAGAGGGAGGAGAGAGGCTAGCGATAGAGGTGAATTGTATATGTATATAGGTTAAATAATTATATATTATACATATGTATTTGTATCCTCTAGCGAATCATACATACACAAACGTGACTAATTATACAAACTCGAAATCAACCCACGTAATCAATGTAGTACAATGTTAGTCGCGAGTGATAAATTATTAGCAAACTATAGCTATGATGAGTAACTAAATAGTATAAATTTGCTTTGTTGCGTAATTTTAAAAAAAAGTAATTATTTTTGGATGATTGTAAATATTTGATTTATTGGTCCATATGGGCCCACCCCTCTTACTCAACTAATACATTCAAATGATGGTGAAACTCTCTTAAAAAAAAATTATTCCAAAAATAGTAGAGTTATAATACGACTAAAATTGAGCAGAAACTTGTTCTACAAGTAATCTTCTTCTTCTTCCTCCAAAAATGAATTTTTCCTAGGGTTTTCAACATTCAAATCATGGTGAAACTTGAAAAGGAAGATATTGAAGCCGCATTGCTACTTTCTTGGTTGAAGTACGTCCCTGTTTTTCCAAAGAAAGAGGAGAAATCGAAGCGAAAGCATCGAAGATTCATCAAAAATGAAACCCCAGAAATTCAAATTCCGAAAAGGGTAAAAAATTCACCTTCTGCTTCTGGGTTTGAAGTTTATGGTGCTGGAAATCCAAAAAGGGTTCGACTCTCGAGCAATTTTAATGGCGCTTCTAGTTCTAGAAATTCCAATCCAGTACCAAAAAGGGGTCGTGTTTCGCCTTCAAATTTACCTGGGTCTTTACCAAAATTTCCCCCAATTGAGAATTTAACAACCCTAATTGGACAATGCAGTAACCCATTTGTGAAGCAATTGACGAATTCCGATGTGAATGGACATCAAGGTAGGTTCTTACTCAGCAATGAATATGTAAGGAATCAACTTCTCCCATTATTGAATGAAAAATCTGAAGATCTTACTACTGGTATCAGTGTTAAAACTTTTGATCCAATGGGTAAATATTGCAACATGAAATTCAAAACTTGGGGAAATCACAAAACTTATCTGCTTTTAGGAAGCTGGAAACAGTTTGTTCAAGAACATGGATTGAAGGTAAGTGATTGTGTTACTGGTTGGATGTTCCGCCATAATCGAACTGGTGAGCTCTGTTTTGCTCTAACATGGTGAAAACGAAGTCGATGAACAAGGTTTAATGGTAAATAGATTAATCATTAGTGATTAGTGATTGATTAGAGTTGTTTAGTTTTTTAATTAGTTAATTATTAGCTTGCTAAGATGAATTTTCCCCATATATATATATATGAAAAAAAAAACCAATTTTAGTGTTTATGGAAGTTGTTAGTTTTATATTTTACATCAAGATTATGTTACTGTTCGAATGTTTTTTTGTTTCGATAATGACGATATATTTAATGTAATCTCACAACTGAAGTGACATGTACGTATGTAAGTATAGACTTATATCATAGTTGTGTTCGATAATAACATATCTAACGTAATCTCATGAATAAGATTTGAGGAGGATGGTATGTAAGCAACCTTACTCCAGTCTCCGACAGACTCTCGACTCAAGAAACAATTTGGATATTTTACAACAATAACATACTAAATCTAATATCACAAGCCGGGTCTAGGGAGTATGGGGGTGTTCGAGTACTACTGTAGATTGTGTACTGTTTGGGTGTTTTGTTTCGATAATAACATATCTAACGTAATTTCATGAGTAAGATTTGAGAAGGGTGACGTGTACGCAGCCTTAATGAAGGTAGATAGGCTCGTCTGCAACAAACTCCCGGCTCAAGAAACTGTTTGGATGTTTAACGACAATAACATACTGAATCTAATATTACAAGTCGGGTCTAGAGAGTATGAGGTGTATTTTCGATAGACTTTCGACATAAAGAACTATTTGATTGGACAATGTTTACAACAATGGAATATGCAATTGACAACTGACTGATCCTCAGAAAAGAGTTTAATGAACAAAATCAAATTAGATATAATGGAAATACAGAACTCAGTCCCAACTATGCTAATTTTTTCTGAACTATTGGTTTATTTGCTTCTTTACTTTGCTGAGTTTTCCCTGTAAGAAAGGGCAGCATAAATAAGATCAACAAACTTATTACAAAAAGCACGAAAATGTACGATTTTCGTGCTTCTATTCTTCTAATGCTCTGGTGAAGCGACGATTTCTGTAATACAATCCACAAATGCACAATGTAACGCTATCTCCCGTGGTAGTCTCCTTGTATCGTTTTGGCGAGGATGTAATTTGTTGAAGCATCAATGTCCTTGAGATGTTCTGAGTATGCCTAGTATTTTGAGTGATAGTTTACTCCAATTCCTTGAGAAAATCTATATTGTCAACGAAAACCTGCATGTTTTCCGGAAATGTTATAAACTTGCGAATTTGAAACCTATGATGAGGGCACTAGGGGGAAGTTGTAATGTAAATAGAATTACCGTCTTCCAACCATCAGGGTCGAGGCACGCTGTAATCTTGGTGCTGATACCGGGTAGAGGTCCTGGTTCCCTGGTAATTTTTCCACCACAAAGTCTTATTGCTTCTGCTGTCTTGTACACGTCATCGGTGCCTATAGCTATCTGTTGGGATATGTATAAGTTAGTGAACTAAGACGCAAGGAGCATACGGTGATGGTATGCAACCAACATAACATGTAACACACACTACTACCGATCTATGAAGTGTTACCTGTGCGTATGCGTTTCCCTTGTCATATTCAGTGACGCCATAATTATATGTTAACTCCATCACAGCGCTCGTGTCTTCAGGACCATATCCCAGCATTGCTATTGTATACTGCAAATACGTAATAGCTTGGTAAGACTTATTCTGTATAATAATACACAATGTGATTTCCATCGAATGTCTCCTACATTCATGCTTATTTAGTTTGACGGAAGTCACTTCGAATCAAGCCACAAATCAAACTTTTCTTAATGTCTCAAAATGATCCATAAGTTGAAGCACACTACCTATAAATTTCAGATTTAACAAATGCTAAACCTTTGTTGGAATAAATCACAGTCAAGTAAAAACTATTGACTCTTCCAATAGTAAATAAGTTAACTTCTTGATTTCTTAAATTTATTGAGATGCAAGTATAACCAAATACACGCAATCACCTAGACGTATATATTTCTACAATTGCCAGAAAACATTTTCTCAACGATTTACTTAAGCAACACTTGTCATTCTCAGTGCATCTGCAAGTACTAGTCTCAAAGTGACAACATCTATAACGTTAAAAGTTTCCAACACCATGAACGAGAATAACAAACTAATCAGAATAGAGAGTTAGTTCAATAGGGGAAAGTATTAGATCATGTACAAGTAGTCAAATTGAAGTACTACTGCAAAAGAACTTTGGATAATGCACGTTCAATAGGGCAAAATAGCATGTTTGCACAAAAATTTGGTCTAATAGGGAGTCATATTTTAGCAATGCTACGAGTAAGTCTCAAAATCCGATTTTCTATTGGGAGGCAGGTGTGATGCAAGTAATCATTTTCATTCCATCCAGCCACATCTGTTACAGCCATTTCATAAACCAAACACCAAAACATATAGAATTGCATCAGAAAGTTAACCTATCTCCACTATTTTTCTTCTTCGGGATAAGATAGTCGTCAACCTATCTCCGTCATGCTAGCACTTAAATAACAAACAATAAAGTTACGCATGCACCCCAATGACTTAGCAATAAGTATTTGGCTTCCTACAGTTGAAATGATTTCATTAGATATGTTAGACTGTTTTTTTTAAAAAGTTTACATATTACCTTGTATTCCGGGTTGTCACGTGTGCGAAGAAGCTTCATTCCATAAGCCTGAAGATGAAACAATGTACAGTGAATTTGTGGCTAACAACTGATCCTTGCAGTAGAGCTAATAAGAGATCTTCACTAACAGTAAACACAATAGCAACAGTGCTTTTAAAGTCACAGTAACTTACGTTCTCATAAAAACTTATGGCACGTTCTAGATCTCCGACTCGAAGCATTACTTGGCATAGGGGTTCGGGTGTTGGACCCCTCTCCAAAAGTTCAAACTTGTAACCATCAGGATCTTCAATAAATGCAACTACAGTCTTTCCCCCTTTAACGGCACCTGGTTCCCTGGTTACTTTCCCTCCCTTAGCCTTTATGAGTTCAACCGTCTTTGAAACCTAATGCACACCCCCAACAAGCTGGTAAGTTCTCATGTAATATGCGCAAGAAAATTGTCAAAGATACAAAATATGAATACTGAAGAACAGGGTTATGCAGGTAATACACATGAATTGCAGAGAACAAACACAAAATGCAACAGTTAAGTAAAGAAAGGGCCTAATAGATATGCAAGATCACATGTTTTATATACGAAAAATGAAATGGTAAAGAAAATAATGTGCTGAAAATTCTGTTCTGTTCTACGTAAATTTCTTTCACGCTTATATAACACCTTATAAAGAAACTTACATCATCTACAGCAATTCCGAAATGGCCAAATCCAGATCCAATATCATACTGGTCAACTCCATAATCTGGCAGTGCCATAAAACTAAAAATTAGATTCATGACCAAGCGCAGCTTATAAAGAAATAATTAAATTCTAAAGTAGCCTTAAACATTTGAATTGTGTCAAGGATGGAAAGGAAATCACAGTGATATGAATACGAAGCAACTTACTGTATGTGAGTTCAATTACAAAATGAGAGTCCTCTGGTCCATATCCTAGAAATGCATTTGTGTATCTTTCCTCGGGGATGTCACGTTTTCTCAGTAATTTCATCCCTAGGCACTCTGTATAGAATCTGCACACAATTACGGAAAGTGAAAAGAGAGGGTAAGAGAAAAGATGACCATGACAATTAAACAGAATTAGACAAGCAAAATATGGAGTGTCAAGATATTTGTACTTTATTGTTCTGTCAAGGTCTCCAACACGGTAAACAACATGGAGCATTCTTCTCTTGTCCTGTTTGACCCACTCCAGTACATTTTCTTGGGTAGAAGCAGTGCTTGCATGTGCCATATTTCCGGCAGCACTGATTGACAAACAGCCTCCTTTTTCTCTTAATAGCTTAGAAGCTTTTAGGCCAAAAGACTGCACCTGGGGAACCGCTGCATAACCAACAATATCACCAAGTAAGAAACTCTCTTACAAACAGATGAACAAACTAACATCCTGGGATACAGTAGTCTCTGAAGGTCAACAGACATAAGCAACAATTTCCACCAATAGCATACAAATGGACGACATTAACTGGTACACTGGCGAGCAAATCATAATAGAAATTAACGCAAATTATCTGAGGCAGTCAATGAGTCTCCATCCTGAAGAATTAAAGTAAACAGAAGAGTTGGAGGATACAACTTGAAACAGAAATCTACAGCACCAACCTTTCTAATTTACTGCAGCACATGTTTCCACGTTCATCTAAGGGAGGTGTTCATACAGTGAGTGTGGGGTAGTTGCTTCTTAATGCATGGAGGAGTCGTCTTTTAACTAACTAAATAACAACCTAAGTTGAGCAAATTGAGGCATGTAAGATTTAGTCGACAAATATGCTGTCTACAAAGTAGAGCCGGAGAACTTCTAAACGACTTCTACCGACTAGACCCTCTTTTAAAGTCATTTGCCACGACATCTTCAATCCAATGGGAAACAGAAAGGTAGTAAACCACATTAGCTATACACAACTAGCATAAGCAATACGACTGCAAGTTAAGATATTTCTAAAGTAGACTGACTATCAGAAACACAGATAACTACTCTATGTCAATAAAACAATACCACTTAATAAAGACAATTCAATCACAAACGGTACATCTAATTCAGCAATATATTTCTATGTTCAACACAACATACAAATGAAGAAAAATCTATTTCACTAGCATTAAAACAACTTCTTTAACCTCCAAATCCAACCAGCATACAACATTTCCTTTGTGCAATTTACTCGTACTCTGGTCCACATACTATACTACAAAAAAACACCAAATGGGTACACAAAAAATTGGTCATAAAAAAAAAATACCAGGGATTCGAAAACAACAAAGTGGGTATTGCAAAAAACGAAAAAGGGGTTCAACTATTGAGAGATGAAAATGAAAAAGATAGAGACTTTACCAGTACCCAGATGACAAAAAGTGAATTTCCGAGTAGAATTATGTGAGAAAAGCGAAACTGAGAAACGTGATGACCCAGAAAACTTGAGAGATGAAAGTGAAGGTCTAATTGATGATGCCATAGGCAAAATTCTCACCATTTTTGTTGATTTAAAGCTGCTTTTTGCAGCTCCTATATATGGAGTGATGATTGATTTTTTTTTTTTTTTTATTGTGATTCTTTGGAAAAATTGAAGATTTGTTATTTGTGGGAGTGAAGTGTGGAGCTAAAGAGAAACAAATTTTGATGATGACAAAGTTTGTAGGATTGGATGGAGAAGAATCAAGTCCTTTTGGGCTTCATGGATGGGCTATTATGGCCCAAACATCAAAATCATGAGAAAAAAATAATGTAAAAATTTAAGAAATCCCATAGTGTAATTCAATAATTTCATTCTGTCNTTTTTTTTCTATAGTAATACATGCACTTACATATATTAAAGTGTAAGATAAATTAAAAAATAACAAAATAAAGACACAACAATTTTAACTAATTAATCAACATCACCTGATAGGTAAACTACCACGAAATGGTTCTTTGACATTGTTGCCTCAAATATGCAATCGGCTATAAGAATCCCAAGTTTTCAATTGTATGATATAATTTGAATAGTAATACACTTATCAAAATTACTGTGCAAATCGATTGGAACTGCATCCTATATATTTTTTAAAAATGTTATGTGATAAAACTTAATAGAGTACATGAAAAGTTTTCCAACGGATGAAAATTAAAAGAAATAACAAATTTAAATTAATGGGATATATGCATATATAATTATATAATAAAAGATAAACTATACTAAGGGCTTGACAGATTCATGAACTTCACATTAATGTTTCATAATTTCAGGAAGTTGAAACAAAATCAAACTATTGAATATAGGACAATTTTAGGAAGATGAAAAGCTAGCAATTCCAAAACATTGAATATAGGTTGTTGTAATTTGAGTGATAATTCAAAATATTATTTTTATTTATTAAATATTTTTATTAATTAAAAGGCAAAAAAGTAATTCAACTTTGATAATCAAAATTCATTGAATCTCGAAATAAATATTAAACAAAAAAATAATATTTTAAATAATTTCAAGAAAATAAATTAAATTAGATATTTTAATTGAAAATTATTCTAAAGAAGTGGAAAAGTCATTAACATTTTGATTAAAATAATATAATTTAATATTTAATTTAAATAGTTAAATATCTTTATAATATTTTAATTTATTTTAAATATTTCTTTATAAAGTTCAATTATATAATAAGAAATGCAGAAATTAACAATTTTAGTTATGATTTAATCTCTAATGGTATGAATATGTCTATGAATAGCTAATTATTTTTCCAGATCAAACAACTTATTTATTGAAGTAGTTTACAATGAATTTCTACTCGAAAAAAATAATAAACAGATATAAAAGTCTTTGACGAAAATAGCAAAGATATGAAGAAGAAATAAATGCAATTCTAGTTATTGCTGAAATCACAAATATAAGAATCTTTTTCTTTTGTGCTTATATGAATTACATTCTTTTTTTTTNAAGAGGTTGAGTGTTTTAATGGAGAAAAAATAGGCATTAAAATTGGTAAATGTATATTATAGGAGAGAGATTGTAATGTATCTAAAAACTTACACTAAAATAAAAAAAAAGGGAATTATGTAATATTTTAAAAAAGTAGGGAAAATTAGAGAATATAAAAATTATAGTTGTGTATTTAAGTTATTTTTCCAAAAATAATTTGCAATATTACGAATCTTATCAGATTTTAGCATGTATAAATACGTTTAGATACGTATATCTCGAAATACATAGGGTTAAAATTAGGAGTAAGTTGTTCTACCAACACTGTATATGGGATATATCATAAATTTCTTTCGTCTTCCTTCCATCTCGCTTGTATATGGGATGTATAATAAATTTCGTTCGTCTTCCTTCCATCTTGCTTGTTACTCTCTTATGTATCTGGCATCCCATGATTCATGTGAATAATATCGATATATTCATGTCTATCTTACTCGCCTCTCTCGCTACCTTAGTAGATATATCTACTAAAAAAATTGTTTATAGTGTGATATTATATGCTTAGACCAATTTAGTATGTTTTCTAAAAAATTAATAAATCATATAATACATTAAGAATATCATTACATCTTATATATAATTTTACATATTGAAAAATAATACTAATCACTCCATTATTATCTTTAATGGTTGTCAAAATCTTTTGACTATCTAGATTTGTTACTTCAAGTAATTATCACCACCTTTTGGTTTAATGGTATGTTTTTTCTATAGTTAAAACTTAAAAATAAAGTTAAGAGTTTCTACTAGAGGTTAAAACAAGAGAAATTAAATTTGAATCGTAAATATGAATACTATTTTATTTGAGATTGCTTTATTCCTAAAAAGGAGATATTATATTATTCAATATAAATTTAAATTAATCTAATCAAAAAGCGATTAAAAGAAGAATAACATAGAGATTCAAATCATGAGTTAATTTGAAATCAAGATCTCAATCTTTAAAGAGGTAAGCATAATTTAGTTTCCCATTGGAAATACAAAGAGGTAATTAATTAAATTAAACCTACTTGATCAATTATATGTAATAAGGCTAGAAAATTGTGTATTAGGATATTTCTTGAAAATTCACCAAGATGATATCACCCTATGGACAACTAATTAAATTTCAACATCAATTACACAATATAAGTAGACAAAAAACATATGGGATCCACACACAAAAAAAATAAACAAAAAAAAAATTAAGATAAAATCAATCTGCCCATAGTTAAATTGTACTAAAAATTATACATACTAATATGGTAAAAATAAATTCCACTATCATCATAATGTATATAACATATTAAAGTAAGTTGTGTATCAAATTTTTTGGTTATGAGAATTAATTATATATAATTATTTTTTAAGTTAATCGAAAAACGGGAACATTTTCTTGCATGACCATGCATAGAAGTTAAATTTGGAGATAAATACGTTTTTTTGTTTCAATTTATATGATATAGTTTAAATTTCGCTCAACAAAAAAAATTGCCATAATTTATTTGCATGTCCTTTATTTTTATTTGGCCAAATACATAAGCAGATCCCTAAACTTGTTCAGTTTTTTCCCTCAGGTATCTCAACTACGCCATTTTCCTATTAAATCATTGAACCCCCATAATTTGTTCCATTTAAACAAACACCGTTGTCTGATGTGGAACCAGATTTGTAAGGGGTATTGATAGAGGATACATATATTGTTCCACAAATCATTAGTCCAATTGATAGTGAAAATGTTTGAGAATAATTGTGTTTTACTTAAGTCATTTGAACACATTAGAAAACAAATGAGACTAATACGGGTTGTCTTCATTCCTTCAATTAAAATTATTACAATTCGAACACAATTCAAGACATTTACAATAGAAAAACTGATCAAAATCAACCAACAGTGTTTTAAAGAAACAAATTATGGGTGGTTCAATGATTCAATTAAAAAATGACGTAGTTGAGGTACCTGAGGGAAAACCCCCCAACAAATTTAGAGATTTGTCTATATATTTGGCTTTTTATTTTGTTTTAAACCTTAAATATTGTATGCCTAAATGCATGGTCAAATTAAAAAAAAAAATCGACTCTCAAAATTCGTATTTTGTCATATAAATTAATTAGTGCTCTCTATTCTAGCCCTTTTCTTTTCTTTTTTTTAGGTCAAAGGAGAAATTTTAATATCTATTACGTACCTAGAAACATGAATGTCGTGTTTAAAAATTATCTGAACTAACATGACATATCAAAATATAATTGTTTTTTAGTTACTCATCAGCTAATTTGTTTTGTAACTATAATTATATTTACCACCAAATGCAATAATTTGAAATATATTAGATCAATTGAAAAAATTCAAATATATATTTAAATAATTAAATAGATTCAAATACTTAATATAAAAATTTGATCAAAATTTTATGCGTTAGATGAATTATATAAATCAAATTGAATTAAAATTAAGGAGTCTTGTCTTAAATGTGAAAATAGAACTCGATATAACACTTTTAATAAGTATTAAAATAATATAGCGATAGAGCTAGAAATTCTCAGAAAATTAAAATAATAAAATGGACTAACATTTAAGACTAGTCAAATAAACTATCAACACAAGTCTCTAAACTAATAGTCTTTGTTTCATTTTTTGGAGTTAAACTAAGAATCTTGAGTAACATTTTATTGTATATTTTTTATCATATTAATATGTAATAAATTATAATATATATCAGAATAATTTTTAAATATTATTAAAAATATTAAATTAATATAATTTAAATTAACTTTAAACATTATTAAATTAACTTTTGAAAAACATAAAACAACAAACAAATGTGGACAAAGATAATACTCACTAGATTTAAAGTAAAGATAAAGTAATATTCAATCTTTCATCATAATGGGTTGGTATAAACTTAATTGAATAGTTAAGTTATTTTCATTATTAAAAGATATGAACATATATATATATCTTTAAATACAATTTTCTTTTTATGATTTTAGTTCAAAATTGTCAATCATCATGACATTATTGTACCTACGAACA
>NC_028648.1:1834855-1867048 GCF_001406875.1 Solanum pennellii
TATATATAGTAGTACTATAAAATAATACTATAAAATAAGGATAAGTCGGCTTAAATTAAAATATGAGTAATAATGAAGAGTACAAACAACAAAATATTTCATAGCTTAAAATTACTCCAACTTTGCATTCCGGGACAAATTCATCTGAATTTCCTTCGATTGAAAAATTATATTTTATATAATAAATATTAAACCTTGTTAACCTTTTGATATATTTTCTTTTATTAAAGTATTTGATTCGATTACTCTTTATATGAATCCGAAGAATTAAAAAATCCCAAATTGAGACACAGAAAATTGCCAAATCCAAGAATTGGCATTTTACAAATCACATATTCGTTGTGATAGCCAGAAAATTACAAAAATATAAAAAGATATGTGTCATTGAAATGGACAAGAGGTGACATTTCATAAATTGTGTATTTTAAGGAGTTGTTAGACCTAATCACACGATTAAATAAAGTTAAATAATAATATATTAAAACAAGTAAAACAGAAAAATAAATAAATGTACTTTTCTTGGCTAAGAATTAACACTACAAGAATAACGTACTCAGTATAATTTTTCAGATAAGATCTGTAAGTATATATTTTATCACTATTCAGAAAGACAAGAAAAAAAAAACTCAGAAATATTTAATTATATTTAACATTACATATGTAAGACTTCTTTCTATATATAAAAAAAACTCATCCCGTCAAATGAAAGTAAGTAAAAAGCCTTTTACCATCACCAGATATTGAATCAGATTCACAGACTGTAACTACTCATTCATCCTTAGTTAAAAATTTCAGACTTGACCCTGGTAAAATATTGTCTTTGCACTTTACCTCGAAAACAAAGACTTTACAATACAAAATTAGATTAGTCAAGTCGCAAAGTAGATACCGAACATCAGATAAAGAAAAATACCTATAGAAGACAAAAGAAACTATACATTGAATGATTGTCTTGCATACCTTTTTTCCCTATTTTCAAACCATTGAACTGTTCTTTTTGCAATTGGAAGCCAAAGTTTCATCCTTTTTTCCTCAACACAAGTAATTGAATTGTCTCTATTACAATTCCTAGTATTGTAATCATCAAATCTTGGACATATCAAAATCTCAGACATACTTCTTTTCTCATTTTGTCTCAACACATTTGATGAACTTACTATATTCTTGTTGTAATTTCTTGATTCTAATGATGAGTTGAACCTATTGTTAGTCATGTCATTGATCATTTGAGTATTCAAGAACATGAAATCCGAAGAACTAACGTTACTCCATCGATGTTTCAACACAACATCAGACACAACAATCTTATGATTGAACTTATGTAACATATCATCATGATCATGATCAATTATGTTCTGTTTTTCCTCTGTTTGATCGAGAAAACTATCTTCGTTTTTCTTCAAACTCATGTTGCCAATGCTGAATCTTGATGATCTATTTACACCATTTTGACTATTACTTTCTCTTTGTATATAAAGTTCCAAGTTGGAATCCTCTCTTAAAAATCGAAAACTATTTGAATATGTTAACAATGAGTTGTCCTCAACGCGGACTTTATGTCTACATAGAGGACAACTCGAATGTTTTTCAAGCCATTGATCAATACAATTGATGTGAAATGCATGTTTGCATTTTGGTAGTAATCTAAGGACTTCAACATCTTCGAATTTTGATAAACAAACAGCGCATTCTAAGCCTTGTCTCGAGCCTTTAAGCATAGAGAATCTGAAAAAAGGGAGTGATTCTATGATAGTTTTATCTATACCTGAGGAAACTCGTGCCATTGGGAGCGTTGTTAGTCTATCTTGATCAATTTGCATCGCGTTGTGGAGAGGTAGAGATGATCTACGACAAAATTTGGCGTAGAGAAGTAGAAGGAATGTTAAGGAAAACATGATGGAGAGGATACCAATAACAACAGCTATACTTGGCCTAAAGTTTGCTTCATCTTGTGTTGATGGCAATTCTTGAAATGTGTTGTAGTCATGGGCTTTAACAATATTTAGGAGTAGAAATTGAAGGATTGTTATAACTAGTATAATCGCGATATGATTACTTCTTCTATCTGAATTCGACATTACGTATGTAACCTTTATAAAAAAAGAAAGTGTAAGATATGAAAATTTAGAATGAATTATGTACCTTTTATTTTGTGGGTATAAGGCTCTTTGAAGATGTGGAGGTTAGTATCATGACATGAGTTTGTTTGGCATCTTTTTTAATATGGGGTCATCTCAAAGAGTATTCTTTTGGTTTGTCTGTTTTTATATGTCACAATCTCAATAAAAAAAAAAGGTTTAAGGGGGTGGTGAGGTGGGGACAGAGACGTGTAGATTCAGAATTTTAGTTTGATGAGTTTGATTTTTAAGATTTTAAGTATCAAATTTCTTGTACTTTTTAAATTATGAATTCAGATCTAATATATGTTTTGATTCTTGTAGATTTTTTCATGTAAAATTTATATATCGAGTTGAATAGATTGAATTTAGATGAATCCAGATCCAAATCTAACACTTAATTTGCCTCAAAGGGAGAGGTTTTTATTAAAATAGCTTTGTTCTATTTTATATCTTATATATATATATTTTGAACGGTTATCTAATAGTTATATCTTATATTGATACTATCAATGTATAAAAGTTAAATTCAATCATAAAAATATGAACATGCTTGAATTTAAACGTTCTTTTTTTACTTAGGCTAGAATAACAAAATCCAAGTAAGAGGTAGGGTCATTTGAACTTTTGCTTTTGTGTTGTTTTTTAATTTTTATCTCTTGTAAATAATTTTTTAACAGGATATAGATTATAATTTCACATTATAATATTTAATAAGTTACATTGTGCGCCTTAAAAAAACTCATAGCCTACTAGGTAAAAATTCTATTTCTAATGACAATTTTTTTTTAAAAAAAAACTTATTTGAAGGACAAATCTATCATCAAATGCAAATGCTTCCTAGATATGGCTTCACTTTTCTAGCATACTTTTTCAGAAAAAAAAGGAAGTGAAATTCAATTTGATAAGTATCATATAGGTAATATATCAAGAGGTGTCAATATTTTATTGCATGATAATGAAGAAGTCAAAGCGTAGGTGTATGAGAGAGCAACTTAAAAATAAAAATAATGAAAAATAAAGAACCTTTCTAAGGCCTCATTTGTTTGAACTTAATGGAGGTCTGAATCTTAATCATTCAGATTCAGCCTATTAAGTATGTTTGATTTTTAGGTCTGAATCTGAATCATTCAGATTCAGTCAATTAAGTTCATTTGTTTTATTTTTTAAAAAATCTTAATGGATCTGAAGAGGTCTGAATGAATTAGATCTGTATGAGATTTTTAACAACATTCCGACTCATTTAATAGGTTATCAAATAATAACATCGCTTCTCTGCTTTAAGCGTGCTTTTTTATCTCATAACTAAATTTTTTTCTCTCTTTTCTCAATCAAACACCATTTTTTCCCATCTTGAATTAGTAAGTTTTCATAAATCCTTTCAAGTTTTTTTTATATTAATAATTTTCTTGTATTGATTGTGTCAAGAACACTGTTGGTGTATTTATATTTATCAAGATTTTTGAATGAAATCAATTGTATTCCAAATCATGATTATTAAAACTCTTTTTAATCAAAAGTGATATATTTTGTTGATATGAAATTTTTATGATATTTTATTAATTTAATGTTAATTTCACATGCACATTCATATTTTGAAAACAAACAACATTAATTATTCAGTGTTCAGATTTAGAGACCACATCTTAATATTCAGATGCGTGTTCAGATTAAAACACCTAAATCTTAATGCAAATCTTAATATTCAGATGTGTATTCAGATTCAGACCTCTTAATCTTAATAGAAACAAATGAGGCCTAAGTCTTTCTTTTTCTTTTCGGAGTCAGCATTGAAGCCTCGATTGAATTTTAATCGTGCATTGTAAAATCCATGCGGAGATGGCTTCTAACAAATTTTTCTTTTTAACTAGGGATCAAACCCGAAAGTCGAGATCTCCTGCACCACAATCCGCGTTGGTCATAACCTTTCTAAGTCAAGCAGTAGGAAAATTACACCCTCTTATGCATAAATTTGTTTTTTAAAGGGAAAATGCACAAGTACTCCCTCAACCTATGCCCGAAATTTCAGAGACACACTTATGCTATGTTAAGGTCCTATTACCCCTTTGAACTTATTTTATAAGTAATTTTCTACTTCTTTTCGACCTACGTGGCACTAGCTTGAAAAAAAAAAGTCAACCAGCGTTGGGCCTACAAAAAAGTGTCACGTAGGCCGAAAAGGGGCAGAAAATTATTAATAAAATAAGTTCAGGGGGTTAATAGGATCTTAGTATAATATAAGTGTGTCTCTGAGATTTGAGCATAGATTGAGGTGGTACTTGTGCATTATCCCTTTTTAAAACTCAACTACATGATATTATAGCAAATGTAGCTGTCATTTTTGCATTATATTAATTAATTTAAGAGTCAGCTAGTACTTAGTACTTACTCAAATTTAATTGTTTATATACATTAATTTTGTCAACTAACTCAGAGTCTAAGAAGAGTGTAGTTGCTATACTAGGATATTTATCATTTTTATTATAGAATCAAACAATTAATTTTGTTTTAAAAGAGAAGTGGTTCTATTTATTAATTTTGGAGCATATATAGGGTGTGAGGATTAAAAGGGGAGTTGCATTTTTGATCCCTTTTCTAATAAATAATTGAAAATAGTCATAAATTTTCAAAATTAATACCATTCTATCATGTAATCATTTATGTGTTATGTTAAATTTGTATTGTTACTTTATACTTGGGTATACTATATTCCTACATAACGGCTCCAAAAAACTTATTTTAGTTAATTAAAGATTAGATATATAAAATTGTATATTTCAAAAAAACGAAATAAAAATCTCTGAAGGCACGTATATGTGTAGAGGTGGAAGAGAGACGTTTCCCCAAAACTTATTTACGCCTGATATTTACATCAAAAGAAATTTTCATAAATAACGTTATTAGCGAAAAAAATTTAAGTGAAACTATGTTATATTTTCAAATGTGAAATGCAATTTGGGCTTGGGTATCAAAGTCAATGGATTTATGGTGATTCGGAATTTCAGATTTTTTTGCTGAATTTTTTCATGGACGTCCTTTACGACCTTAGTAATGGAGTCAGTTTGTCTCCACAGTCAAATCGAGCCATTTTCAGGGTCAAACGAGCTCCATAGCATGTAAACCCCCATTTGATGATTTTCATGTGCTATAGTCCATGGATTTTAAGTGATCCGAAATTCTGGATTTTTCTTACCAAAAATTTTCTTGAACGTCCGCTAAGACTTTACGAATGGAGCCATTTGGCCCCCATGTGCCAATCATTCCATTTACAAAGTCAAACAAGTCCCAGAGCAGGTAAACCCCTATTTTGTCGATTTTTGTGTGCTATAGTCCATAGATTTTTGGTGATCGGAATTTCAGTTTTTTTGCAAAATTTTTTCATGGACATCCTTAAGACCTTAGAAATAGAGTCAATTGGTCACCACGGGTTAACCGACCCATTTTTAAGGTCAAACGAGTCACAAAGCAAGTAAATTCCTATTTCGTTGATTTTTGTGTGCTATAGTCCATGAATTTTTGGTGTTCCAGAATTCCATATTTTTTGCCAATTTTTTTAATGGACATTCGTTAAGACCTTAGAAATGGATCTAGTTGGTCCGCAAGGGCCAACCGGCCCATTTTCAAGGTCAAACGAGCCTAGAGCAGGTAAACCCCTATTTTATCGATTTTCGTGTGCTATGGCCCATAGATTTTGGTGATTCAGAATTTCAGATTTTTTTTGCTAAAATTTTTCATATGCGTCCTTTAAGACCATAGCAATGGAGTCAGTAGGTCCCTACGGGCAAACTGGCTCATTTTCAAGGTAACACGAGCCCAGAGCAAGTAAACCCCCGTTTTGCCGATTTTCATTTGCTATAATCTATGGATCGTTGGTGATCCAGAATTTTAGATTTTCTTTGCCAAAATTTTTCATGAACATACGATATGACCTTAGAAATGGAGCTAGTTACTTTCCATAGGCAAAAAATCAACCCATTTTCAAGATCAAACGAGCCCAAAGCAAGTAAACCCCATTTTACCGATTTTCATGTACTAGTCCATAGATTTTTGGTGATCTGGAATTCTGGATTTATTTTACCAATTTTTTTAGAACCGACCGTTCTCAAGGTCAAACGAACCCAGAGCATGAAAACCCCCATTTTGCCAATTTTCTGTGCTATAGTTCATTGATTTTTGGTGATCCAGAATTTTAAATTTTTTTTGCCGAAATTTTTCATGAACGTCCGTTAAAACCTTAGAAAAAGAGTCAATTGGTCCTCACGAGAAAATCGGCCCATTTTCAATGTCAAACAAGCCCCAGAGCAGGTAAACCCCATTTCGCCAATTTTCTGGTGTTATAGTCAATGAAGTTTTGGTGATTCAGAATTCCAGATTTTTTTGCCAAAAATTTTCATAGACATCCGTTAAGACCTTAGTTATGGATTCAGTTGGTCCCCATGGGTCAACCGATCCACTTTCAAGGTCAAACGAGCCTAGAGTAGCAAAACCCCCATTTTGTTGATTTTCATATGCTACAGTCCATGAATTTTTGGACATCTGGAATTTTGAATTTTTTTATGAAATTTTTTATGGACGTACATTAACACCTTAGGAATGGAGTTGGTTGGTCCTCACAGGCCAACTGATCCATTTTCAAAGTCAAACGAGCTCCAAACCAGGTAAACCGCCATTTTACCGATTTTCATGTGTTATACTCCATGGATTATTAGTGTTCCAGAATTCCAATTTTTTTTTGCCAAAATGTTTCATGGACATTGATTAAGAGCTTTACAATGAAACTATTAAGCCCCCACGGGAAATTCGACTAATTTTAAAGGTCGAACGAGTCCAGAGCTGGTAAACCCCCATTTTGCCAATTTCTTTAGTCTAATGTCCATGGATTTTTGGTGATTCAGAATTGCAGATTCTTTTGCTCAAATTTTTCATGGACGTCTTTGAATAAATTAACAATGAAGCCAGTTGTTATGCTCGGGAAAATCAATCCATTTTCTAGGTCAAACGAACGCTAGAGCATGTAAACCCCCATTTTGCTAATTTTTCGTGTGCTATAGTCCATTAATTTTTGATGATCCAGAATTTTGGATTTTTTTGTCAAAATTTTTCGTAGATATCCGTTATGACTTTATCAATGGTTCCAGTTTTTCCCCACGGGCAAACCTGCACATTTTCAAGGTCAAACAAGCCTAGAGAATGTAAATCCCCATTTTTCTAATATTCGTGTGCTATCCATAGATTTTTGGTGATCCAAAATTCCATATTTTCTTGTAATGAATTTTTTATGGGCATTCGTTAAGACATAGAAATGAATCTAGTTGGTCCCCACGGTCCAACCAACCCATTTTCAAGGTTAATCGAGCCCTAGAACAAGTAACCCCCATTTTACCGACTTTTGTGTGCTATAGCCATGGATTTTGGTGATCTGCAATTCAAATTTTTTCTTGATGAAATTTTTCATAGGAGTGCATTAAGACTTTATAAATGGATCTAGGTTGTCCACACGAGGCAACCGACCCATTTTCAAGGTCATACGAGTCCTAGAGAAAGTAAACCCCCATTTTGCCAATTTTCTTGTGTTATTATAGTCAATAGATTTTTGGTGATTCGATATTACAAATTTTTTGGCAAAAATTAACATGGACGTCCGTTAAGACCTTATATGGATCCAGTTGGTCGCCACAGACAATATGACCCATTTTAGAGGTCAAATGAGCCTCATAGCAGAACCCCCCCCATTTCGCCAGTTTTTGTGTGCTATAGTCCACCATCTTTTTTGGTGATCCAGAATTCCAATGTCTTTTTTACCAAAAGTTTACACGTACGTCCGTTAAGACCTTAGATATGGAGCCGGTTGGTCACCATGGCTAAAACGGTCCATTTTCAAGGTCTAACAAACTCAAGAGCAAGTAAACCCTCCATTTTGCCTATTTTCGTGTGCACATGGAATTTTCGGTGATCCTGATTTCAAACGTGATCTTTGTCAAAAATTTACATGGACGACTATTAAGACCTTATCTATAGAGCGCCAATTGGTCACCACACCAAAACCAATCTGTTTTCAAGGTCGAAGGAGCCCAGAACAAGTAAACCCCCTATAGTCCACCATCTTTTTTGATGATCCAAAATTTCGACGTCTTTTTTGCAAATAATTTACTTGTACGCTTGTTAAGTCCGTAGCTATGGAGTCGGTTGGTCACCTTGACCAAAACGACCTCCTTTCAAGGTCAAACGAGCCCTAGAGCACATAACCCTCCATTAGATTTTTTGTGATTCGAAATTCGAACGTGATTTTTGCCAAAAATTTACATGGACGTCCGTTAATAACTATATGATAGAGATAATGACCCATTTTAAATGTCAAAAGAGCTCAGAGCAGGTATATCCCCAATTTTGCCGATTTTCGTGTGCTATAATCCACCATTTTTTTGGTGATCCGACATTCCAATGTGATTTTTACCAAAAATTACATGGAAGTTCGTTAAGACCTTATCTATGGAGCCAATTGGTCACCACGGACAAAACAGTGCATTTTAGAGTAAACCCTCATTTCACCAATTTTCGTGTGCCATAATCCACCGTCTTTTTTGGTGATCCAGAATTCCGACATCTTTTTTCTGAAAACTTACATGTACATTTGTTAAGACCTTAGCTATGGTGTCGGTTGGTCACCACTGTCAAAACGACCCATTTTCAAGGTCAAACGAGCCCTAAGAAGGTGAAATCCTCATTCTACCAATTTTCGTGTGTTTTAGTCTATGAGATTTTCGATGATCCAAAATTACAACCTCATTTTTGCCAAGTATTTACATGGACGTCCGTTAAGATCTTATATATAGAGTCAGTAGGTCACCACGACAAAAGCAATCCATTTTCAAGGTCAAACGAGTCCAAAGCACTTAAACCACCCATTTTGCCAAATTTCGTGTGCTTGCTATAGCACACGAAAATTATCAAAATGGGAGGTATACGCGCTACAGGGCTTGTTTGACATTGAAAATGGGTTGGACCGACCGTGAGGGCCAGCCGGATGCATAGCCAAGGTCTTGACGGACGCCTAAAATTTTTTTGGCATTTTTGACGTCGGTATCTAGACAACCCTAAAAATGGTGTGCTATAGCATATGAATATCGTCTAAATGGGGGGTATGCGCGCTTCGGGGCTCGTTTGACCTTGAAAATAGGTCGGACTGACCGTGAAGGCCAACTGGCTGCATAGACAAGGTCTTGAGGGACATGCACAAAAACTTTTGACATTTTTGACGTCGGAATCCGGATCTCTAAAAAAATGGTGTGCTATAGTACACGAAAATCGTCGAAATGAGGAGTATGCGCGCTTCGGGGCTCGTTTGACCTTCAAAATGGGTCAGATTGGCCGTGAGGGTTAACCGACTGCATAGCCAAGGTCTTGACGGACGTCCACAAAATTTTTTGGCATTTTTGACGTTGATATACGGATCACCAAAAAATGGTGTGCTATAGTAGACGAAAATCGTCAAAATGGGGGGTATGCGCGCTTTGGGGCTCGTTAGACTTTGAAAACGGGTTGTAATAACCTTGTGGGCCAACCGACTGCATTGTCAAGGTCTTGACGGACTTCCACAAAAATATTTGGCATTTTTTATGTAGAAATCTGGATCACTTAAAAAATGTTGTGCTATAACACACGAAAATCGTAGAAATGTGGGGTATGCGCGCTTCAGGGCTCATTTGACCTTGAAAACGGGTCGGACAGGCCGTGAGGGCCAACCGGCTGCATAGACAAGGTCTTGAAGGACGTCTACAAATAATTTTGGAATTTTTGACATCGGAATCTGGATCACAAAAAAAATTGGTGTGGTATAGCACACGAAAATCGGCACAATAGGGGTACGCGCGCTTCAAGTCTCGTTTAACCTTGAAAATGGGTCAGACTGTCCGTGGGGGCCAACCGGTTGCATATCCAAGGTCTTGATGTACGTCCACAAAAATTTTCGGCATTTTTGACGTCGGAATCCGAATCATCAAATATATGGTGTGCTATAGCACACGAATATCGTCGAAATGGGGGGGGGGTATGCGCGCTTCGGGGTTTGTTTGACCTTGAAAATAGGTCGGACTGGACGTGAGGGCCAACCGGCTGCGTAGACAAGTTTTTGAAGTCCGTCCACAAAAAAATTCGGCATTTTTGACGTTGGAATCCGGACCACCCAAAAATGGTGTGTTATAGCACACGAAAATCATCGAAATGTGGGGTATACGCGCTTCGAGGCTCGTTAAACCGTGAAAATGGGTCAGACTGGCCGTGAGGGCCAACCGGTTGCATATCCAAGGTCTTGATGTACGTCCACAAAAATTTTCAGCATTTTTGACGTCGAAATCTGAATCATCAAAAAAATGGTGTGCTATAGCACACGAATATTGTCGAAATGGGGGGGTATGCGCGCTTTGGGGTTTGTTTGACCTTGAAAATAGGTCGGAATGGCCGTGAGATCCAACTGGCTGCGTATCCAAGTTTTTGATGTTCATCCACAAAAAAATTTGGCATTTTTGACGTCGGAATCCGGATCACCCAAAAATGGTGTGTTATAGCACACGAAAATCGTCGAAAATGTGGGGTATACGCGCTTCGAAGCTCGATTGACTTTGAAAATGGGTCGGACTGGCCATGAGGGCCAACCGGCTGCACAGCCAAGTTCTTAACGAACGTCCACAAATAATTTTGGCATTTTTGACGTCGGAATCTGGATCACCTAAAAAATGGTGTGCTATAGCACACGAAAATCGTCGAAATGGGGGGGGGGATGCACGCTTTGGGACTCGTTTGACCTTGAAAATGCAACCGGTTGTCCCTCACGACCAGTAAGACCCATTTTCAAGGTCAAACGAGACCCAAAGCACGCATAGCCCCAATTTTGAAAATTTTCGTGTGCTATAGCACACCAATTTTTGGGTGATCCGGGTTGCGACGTCAAAAATGCCAAAAATTTTTGTGCATGTTCTTCAAGACCTTGGCTATGTAGAAGGTTGGCCATCACGGCCAGTCCGACCAATTTTCAAGGTCAAACGAGCCCCGAAGGCCGCATAACTCTCATTTCGATGATTTTCGTGTGCTATAGAACACCATTTTTTGGTGATCCAGATTCCGACATCAAAAATGCGGAAATTTTTGTGGACATGACCTTGGCTATGCAGCTGGTTGGCCCTCAAGACCACTCCGACCCATTTTCAAGGTCAAACAAGCCCAGAAGCGCGCACCCCCCCCCAAATTCAGCGATTTTTTTATGCAGCCGAGTCCCTCACGGCCAGTCCGACCCATTTTCAAGTTCAAACAAGCCCCGAAGCGCGCATACCCCCCATTTCAACAATTTTCGTGTGTCATAGCATACCATTTTTTGGGTGATCTATATTCCGCGTCAAAAATATCAAAATCTTTTATGGATGTCCGTCAGGACCTTGGCTATGCAGCCGGTTGCCACTCACCGCCAGTACGACCTATTTTCAAGGTAAAATGAGTCTCGAAGCGTGCATATCCCCAATTTCGACGATTTTTGTGTGCTATAGCACACCATTTATTGGGTCATCACGAATATGATGTCAAAAATTCTGAAAATTTTTGTGGACGTCCGTCAAGACCTTGGCTATGCATTCGGTTGGCCCTCATGGCCAATACGACCCATTTTCAAGGTCAAACAAGCCCGAAGCGCGCATACCCCCCATTTCAATGATTTTCGTGTGCTATAGCACACCATTTTTTGGGTGATCCGTATTCCGACGTCAAAAATATCGAAAATTTTTGTGGACGTCTGTCAAGACCTTGGATATGCAGCTGGTTGCTACTCACATCCAGTCAGACCCATTTTCAAAGTCAAACGAGCCTCAAAGCGTGAATTTCCCCAATTTCGACGATTTTCATGTGCTAGAGCACACCATTTATTGGGTCATCCAGAATCTGACCTCAAAAATGCCAAAAAATTTTGTGGACGTCCGTCAAGACCTTGTTTATGCATTTGGTTGGCCCTCATGGACAGTCCGACCCATTTTCAAGGTCAAACGAGCCTTGAAGCGCGCATACCCCCCATTTCAACGATTTTCGTGTGCTATAGCACACCATTTTTTGGGTGATCCGGATTCCGACGTCAAATATGCATCAGGTTGGCCCTCACGGCAGTACGACCCATTTTTAAGGTCAAATGAGCCCCGAAACACATACCCCCCATTTCGACGATATTCGTGTGCTATAGCACACCATTTTTCTGGTGATCCGGATTCCGAAGTAAAATATACCGAAAATTATAGTGGACGTCCGTCAAGACCTTGGATATGAAGCCGATTGTCCCTCACGGTCAGTTCGACCCATTTTCAAGGTTAAACGAGCCCCGATGTGCGCGTACCCCCTTTTTGTCGATTTTCGTTTGCTATAACACACCATTTTTTTGGTGATCCGGATTCCAACGTCAAAAATGCCATAATTATTTGTGGACGTCCTTCAAGACCTTGGTTATGTAGCCGGTTGGCCTTCACGGCCATTCTAACCCATTTTAAAAGTCAATCGATCCCCGAAGCGCGTATACCCCCCATTTTGATGATTTTTTGTGCTATAGCACACCATTTTTTGGTGATCAAGATTCAGACGTCAAAAATGCTGAATATTTTTGTGGATCTCCGTCAAGAACTTGTCTTTGCAGCTGGTTGGATCTCACAACAAGTCCGACTCATTTAAAGGTCAAACGAGCCCCAAAGCGCACATACCCACCATTTCGACGATTTTGGTGTGTAATAGCACACCGTTTTTTGAGTGTTTCAGATTTCGACGTCAAAAAAGCTAAAATTTATTGTGAAAGTCCGCAAGACATTGTCTATGTAGCCGTTTGGACCTCACGGCCAGTTCGACCCATTTAAATGGTCAAACGAGTCTCGAAGCGTGCATACCTGCCATTTTGACGATTTTTGTGTGCTATAGCACACCATTTTTTTGGAGATTTAGATTACGACGTCACAAATATCAAATTTCATTGCGAACGTCCATCAACACCTTCTCTGTGCAATCGGTTGGCTCTCACAGCCATTCCGACCCATTTTGAAAGTCAAACGAGCCCCGAAGCGCGCATACCTCCCATTTCGACGATTTTCGTGTGCTATAGCACCCCATTTTTTTGGTGATCCGGATTCCAACTTAAAAAATGCCAAAAGTTTTTGTGGACGTCCGTGATGAACTTAGATATGCAGCCGGTTGGTCCTCACGGCCAGTTCGACCCATTTTCAAGGTCAAACGAGCCCGAAGCGCGCATACCACCGATTTTGTCAATTTTTGTTTGTCACAGCACACTATTTTTTGGATGATTCGTATTTCAACGTCAAAAATGCCGAAAATTTTTGTGGACGTCCATCAAGACCTTGTCTATGCAGCTGGTTTGACCTCACGGCCAATACGACCCATTATCAAGTTCAAACGATCCCCGAAGTGCGCTTACCACCGATTTCGTAGATTTTTGTATCTTATAGCATACCATTATTGGGTGATCCAGATTCCAACGTAAAAGATGCCAAAATTTTTTGTATACGTCCGTAAAGACCTTGTCTATGCAGACGGTTGGTCCTCATGCCCAGTCCATCCCATTTTAAAGGTCAAACGAGCCCCGAAGCGCGCATACCACCCATTTCAACAATTTTCGTGTGCTATAGCACACCATTTTTGGGTATCTGGATTTCGATGTCAAAAATGACAAATTCTTTTGTGGATGTACGTCAAGAACTTCTCTATGAAGCCGGTTGTCCCTCACGGCCAGTTCGACCAATTTTCAAGGTCAACCGAACCCCGATGCGCGCATACTCCCCATTTCGACAATTTTCGTGTAGCACACCATTTTTTGGGTGTTCCCTATTTCTGATATAAAAAATGCCAAAAATTCTTGTGGAAGCCCGTCAAGACCTTGGATATGCAGCCGGTTTGACCTCACTGCCAATACGATCCATTTTCAAGGTCAAACGAGTCCCGAAGGCGCATACCACCCATTTTGTCGATTTTCGTGTGTCATAGCACACCATTTTTTGGGATCTGGATTCAGATGTCAAAAATGTAGAAATTTTTTGTTAACGTCCATCAAGACCTTGAATATGCAGACAATTGGACCTCATGTCTAGTCCGACCCATTTTCAAGGTCAAAGGAGTCCTGAAGCGCGCATACGCCCCAATTCGATGTTTTTCGTGTGCTATAGCACACCATTTTTTGGGTGATTCGGATACCGACGTTAAAAATATAAAAAATTTTTGTGGACATCTGTCAAGGACTTGGCTATGCATCCGATTGGCCCTCACGGTCAGTCCAATCCATTTTCAAGGTCAAACGAGCCCCCAAGCACGGATACCCCCCATTTCGACGATTTTCGTGTGCAATAGCACACCATTTTTTGGGTGATCTGTTTTACAACGGCAAAAATGCCGAATATTTTTGTGGACATCTGTCGAGACCTTGGCTATGCAGCCGGTTTGACCTGACGGCTAGTCCAGCCCATTTTAAAGGTCAAACGAGCCCCGAAGCGCGCATACCACCTATTTCGACGATTTTTCGTTTGCTATAGCTCACATTTTTTGATGATTTTCATGTACTATAGCAAACCATTTTTTGGGTGATCCCGGATTCCCACGTCAAAAATGCCAAAATTTTTTGTGACGTCTATAAAGAGCTTGCTATGCATCCGGTTGGCCCTCACGGCCATTCCGATCCACTTCAAGGTCGAACGAGTCCCGAAGCGCGCATACCCCCCATTTCGATGATTTTCGTGTGCTTTAGCAAACCATTTTTTGGGTGATCTGGATTTTAATATCAAAAATGCCAAAATTTTTTGTGGACGTCCGTCAAGACCTTGTCTATGCATCCGGTTGGCTCTCATGGACATTCTGACCCATTTTTATAGTCAAACAAGCCCCGAAGCGCGCATGCCCCCCATTTCAATAATTTTCGTGTGCTATAGCAAACCATTTTTTGGGTGATCTAGATTCTAATATCAAAAACGCCAAAATTTTTTGTGGACGTCCGTCAAGCCCTTGTCTATGCATCCGGTTGGCCCTCACGGCCATTCCGATCCACTTCAAGGTCGAACGAGTCCCGAAGCGCGCATACCCCCCATTTCGATGATTTTCGTGTGCTATAGCAAACCATTTTTTGGGTGATCTAGATTCTAATATCAAAAACGCCAAAATTTTTTGTGGACGTCCGTCAAGCCCTTGTCTATGCATCCGGTTGGCCCTCACGGCCATTCCGATCCACTTCAAGGTCGAACGAGTCCCGAAGCGCGCATACCCCCCATTTCGATGATTTTCGTGTGCTATAGCAAACCATTTTTTGGGTGATCTAGATTCTAATATCAAAAACGCCAAAATTTTTTGTGGACGTCCGTCAAGCCCTTGTCTATGCATCCGGTTGGCCCTCACGGCCATTCCGATCCACTTCAAGGTCGAACGAGTCCCGAAGCGCGCATACCCCCCATTTCGATGATTTTCGTGTGCTATAGCAAACCATTTTTTGGGTGATCTAGATTCTAATATCAAAAACGCCAAAATTTTTTGTGGACGTCCGTCAAGCCCTTGTCTATGCATCCGGTTGGCCCTCACGGCCATTCCGATCCACTTCAAGGTCGAACGAGTCCCGAAGCGCGCATACCCCCCATTTCGATGATTTTCGTGTGCTATAGCAAACCATTTTTTGGGTGATCTAGATTCTAATATCAAAAACGCCAAAATTTTTTGTGGACGTCCGTCAAGCCCTTGTCTATGCATCCGGTTGGCCCTCACGGCCATTCCGATCCACTTCAAGGTCGAACGAGTCCCGAAGCGCGCATACCCCCCATTTCGATGATTTTCGTGTGCTATAGCAAACCATTTTTTGGGTGATCTAGATTCTAATATCAAAAACGCCAAAATTTTTTGTGGACGTCCGTCAAGCCCTTGTCTATGCATCCGGTTGGCCCTCACGGCCATTCCGATCCACTTCAAGGTCGAACGAGTCCCGAAGCGCGCATACCCCCCATTTCGATGATTTTCGTGTGCTATAGCAAACCATTTTTTGGGTGATCTAGATTCTAATATCAAAAACGCCAAAATTTTTTGTGGACGTCCGTCAAGCCCTTGTCTATGCATCCGGTTGGCCCTCACGGCCATTCCGATCCACTTCAAGGTCGAACGAGTCCCGAAGCGCGCATACCCCCCATTTCGATGATTTTCGTGTGCTATAGCAAACCATTTTTTGGGTGATCTAGATTCTAATATCAAAAACGCCAAAATTTTTTGTGGACGTCCGTCAAGCCCTTGTCTATGCATCCGGTTGGCCCTCACGGCCATTCCGATCCACTTCAAGGTCGAACGAGTCCCGAAGCGCGCATACCCCCCATTTCGATGATTTTCGTGTGCTATAGCAAACCATTTTTTGGGTGATCTAGATTCTAATATCAAAAACGCCAAAATTTTTTGTGGACGTCCGTCAAGCCCTTGTCTATGCATCCGGTTGGCCCTCACGGCCATTCCGATCCACTTCAAGGTCGAACGAGTCCCGAAGCGCGCATACCCCCCATTTCGATGATTTTCGTGTGCTATAGCAAACCATTTTTTGGGTGATCTAGATTCTAATATCAAAAACGCCAAAATTTTTTGTGGACGTCCGTCAAGCCCTTGTCTATGCATCCGGTTGGCCCTCACGGCCATTCCGATCCACTTCAAGGTCGAACGAGTCCCGAAGCGCGCATACCCCCCATTTCGATGATTGTCGTGTGCTTTAGCAAACCATTTTGTGGGTGATCTGGATTTTAATATCAAAAATGCCAAAATTTTTTGTGGACGTCCGTCAAGACCTTGTCTATGCATCCGGTTGGCTCTCATGGACATTCTGACCCATTTTTATAGTCAAACAAGCCCCGAAGCGCGCATGCCCCCCATTTCAATAATTTTCGTGTGCTATAGCAAACCATTTTTTGGGTGATCCATATTGCGACGTCAAAAATTGTGGATGTCCGTTAAGACCTTGGCTATGCATCCGGATGTCCCTACGGCCATTCTAACCCATTTTCCAGGTTAAACGAGCCCTGTAGGACGCATACCCCTATTTCGAAGATTTTCGTGTTCTATAGCAAACCATTTTTTGGGTAATCTGGATTCCGACGTCAAAATTGCCAAATTTTTTTGTGGACGTCCGTCAAGACCTTAGAAATGCATACGATTGGACCTCACGGCAATTCCAATCAATTTTAAGGTAAAACAAGCCCCGAAGCGCGCATACCCCCAATTTCGATGATTTTTGTGTGCTATAGCAAACCATTTTTGGAGTGATCCGGATTCCGACGTCAAAAATGCCAAAATTTCTTGTGGACATCCATCAAGACCTTGGCTATGCATCCGGTTGTCCCTAACGGCAATTTCGACCCATTTTCAAGGTCGATCAAGTCCCGAAGCGTGCATACCCCTATTTCGATGATTTTCGTGTGCTATAGCAAACCATTTTTTGGGTGATCCGGATTGCGACGTCAAAAATGCCAAATTTTTTTGTGGACGTCCGTCAAGACCTTGTCTATGCATCCGGTTGGCCCTCACGGCCATTCCATCCCATTTTCAAGGTCAAACGAGCCCTGAAGCACGCATAACCCCCATTTCGACTATTTTGTGTGCTATGACAAAAATTATTTTGGGTGATCCAGATTTCGACGTCAAAAATATCAAAATTTTTTATGGAAGTCCTCCAAGACCTTGTCTATGCATCCGGTTGTCCCTCACGGCCATTCCGACCCATTTTCAAGGTCAAACGAGCCCTGAATCACGCATACCCCCATTTCGAAAATTTTCGTGTGCTATAGCAAACCAGTTTTTGGGTGATCTGGATTCCGACGACAAAAATGCCAAAATTTTTTGTGGACGTCCGTCATGACCTTTGCTTTGCATCCAATTGGCCCTCACGGCAATTTGGACCTATTTTCAAGATCAAACGAGTCCCGAAGCGCACATACCCCATTTCGACAATTTTCATGTATTATAGCAAACCATTTTTTGGGTGATCTGGATTCTGACGTCAAAATGCAAAATGTTTTGTGGACATCCATCAAGACTTTGCTATGCATCCGGTTGTCCCTCACGGACATTCCAACCCATTTTCAAGGTCAAACGAGCCCCGTAGCACGCATATCCCCCATTTTGACGATTTTTGTGTACTATAGCAAACCATTTTTTGGGTGATCCGGATTCCGACGTAAAAAATGCCAAAATTTTTTTGGACGTCTGTCAAGACCTTGGATATGCATTCGATTGTCCCTCACAGCCATTCTGACCCATTTTCCAGGTCAAACGAGCCCCGAAGCGCGCATACCCCCCATTTCGAAGATATTCATGTGCTATATATAATAAACCAATTTTTGGATGATCCACATTCCAACGTCAAAAATGCCAAAAATTTTGGTCGACGTTTGTCAAGACCTTGGCTATGCATCCAGTTGGCACTCACGGCCATTCGGACCCATTTTCAAGGTCAAACGAGACCCAAAGCGCGCATACCCCCTATTTCGACGATTTTCATGTAATATAACAAACCATTTTTTTGGTGATCCAAATTTCGACGTCAAAAATGCTAAAATTTTTCGTGGACGTTCATCAAAACCTTGGCTATGCACTCGGTTGACCCTCACGGCCATTCCGTCCCATTTTCAAGGTCAAACGAGCCCTGTAGCACGCATACCCTCCATTTCGATGATTTTCGTATACTATAGCAAACAATTTTTCGGGTCATCCGGATTCCGACGTCAAAAATGCCAAATTTTTTTGTGGACATCCGTCAAGACCTTGGGTATGCGTCCGGTTGGCCCTCACGGCCATTTTGAACCATTTTCTAGGTCAAACGAGCCCCTAAACACGCATACCCCCCATTTCGAAGATATTCGTGTGCTATAATAAACGATTTTTGGGTGATCCAGATTCCAACGTCAAAAATGCCAAATTTTTTTGTGGACGTCCGTCAAGACCTTGGCTATGTATCCGGTTGGCACTCACGGCCATTCCGACCCATTTTAAAGGTCAAACGAGACCCAAAGCGCGCATACCCCCCATTTTGACAATTTTCATGTGCTATAGAAAACCATTTTTTGGGTGATCCGAATTCCGATGTCAAATATGCCAAAAGTTTTTTTGGACATCCGTCAAGACCTTGGCTATGAATCCGGTTGGCCTCACGTCCATTTCGACCCATTTTCAAGGTCAAACGAGCCCCGATGCGCGCATACCGCCCATTTCGATGATTTTTGTGTGCTATAACAAACCATTTTTTGGGTGATCTAGATTACGACGTCAAAAATGCCAAAATATTTTGTGGACGTCCGTCAAGACCTTGTCTATGCATCCGGTTGGTCTCACAGACATTTCGACCCATTTTCAAGGTCAAACAAGCCCCGAAGCGCGCATACACCCGATTTCAAAGATTTTCATGTGCTTTAACAAACCATTTTTTGGGTGATCCGGATTACGATGTAAAATATGCAAAAATATTTTGTGGAAGTCTTTTAAGACCTTTTCTATGCATACGGTTGGCCCTCACGGAAATTCCGACCCATTTTCAAGGTCAAACGAGCCCCGAAGCACGCCTACCCTCCATTTCGAAGATTTTTGTGTGCTATAGCGAACTATTTTTTGGGTGATTCGGATTCCGACGTTAAAAATGCCAAAATATTTTGTGGACGTTCGTCAAGGACTTGTCTATGCATCCGATTGGACCTCACGACAATTCCGATCCATTTTCAAGGTCAAACGAGCCCTGAAGCACGCATACCCCCATTTCGATGATTTTCGTGTGCAATAGCAAACAATTTTTTGGGTGATCTAGATTCCAACGTCAAAAATGACAAAATTTTTTGTGGACGTCCTTCAAGACCTAGGCTATGCTTCTGATTGGCCCTCACGGAAATTTCGATCCATTTTCAAGGTCAAACAAGCCCCGAAGCGCGCATAACCCCTATTTCGACGATTTTCGTGTGCTATAGCAAACTATCTTTTGGGTTATCCGGATTCCGATGTCAAAAATGCCAAATTTTTTTGTGGACGTGCAAGACCTTGTCTATGCATCCGATTGGCCCTCATGGCCATTTAAACCTATTTTCAAGGTCAAACGAGCCTCGAAGCGCATACCCTCCATTTCGACGATTTCGTGTGCTATAGCAAACGATATTTTGGGTGATCCGGATTTCGACGTCAAAAATGCCAATATTTTTTCTGGACGTCCTTCAAGACCTTGGATATGCATCTGGGGTTCCCTCGCGGCCATTCAGACCCATTTTCCAGGTCAAACGAGCCCCGAAGCGCGCATACCACACATTTCGAAGATTTTCTTGTTCTATAGCAAACCATTTTTTGGGTGATCCAGATTCCGATGTCAAAAGTTCCAAAATTTTTTGTGGACGTCCATCAAGACATTGGCTATGCATCCGGTTGTCCCTCACGGCAATTCCAACCCATTTTCAAGGTCAAACGAGCCCCGAAGCCTACATACCCCCCATTTCGACAATTTTCGTATGCTATAGCAAACAATTTTTTGGGTGATCCGAATTCCGACATCAAAAATGCCAAAATTTTTTGTGGACGTTCGTCATGACCTTGGCTATTCATCCGGTTGGTCCTCATGTCCATTCAAACCCATTTTCAAGGTCAAACGAGCCTTGAAGCGCGCATACCCCCTATTTCGATGATTTTCGTGTGCTATAGCAAACCATTTTTTGGGTGATCCTGATTGCGATGTCAAAAATGCCACAAAATTTGTGTGGAAGTCCGTCAAGACCATATCTATGCATTCCATTGGCCCTCACGACAATTCCGACCCATTTTCAAGCTGAAACGAGCCTGAAGCGCGCTTACCCCCCATTTTGATGATTTTCATCTGCTATAGCAAACCATTTTGTGGGTTATTCGGATTCCAACGTTAAAATGAAATTTTTTTTTGTACGTTCGTAAAGACCTTGCATGCATCCGGTTGGCCCTTACGGCCATTCTGATCAATTTTCAAGGTCAAACGAGTTCCGAAGCGCGCATACCCACCATTTTGATGATTTTCGTGTTTAATATCAAACCATTTTTTGGGTGACCCAGATTTCAAAGTCAAAAATGCCAAAATTTTTTGTGGACGTCCGTCAAGACCTTGTCGATGCATCCGATTGGCTCTCATGGACATTCTGACCCATTTTTTTGGTCAAACAAGCCCCAAGCGCGCATACCCCCCATTTCAACGATTTTCGTGTGCTACAGCAAACCATTTTTTGGGTGATCCATATTGCGACGTCAAAAATGCAAAAGACTTTTGTGGACATCCGTCAATACCTTGGCTATGCATCCAGTTGGCCCTACGGCCATTCCGACCCATTTCCAGGTCAAACGAGCCCCGTAGCACGCATATCCTTATTTCGATGATTCTCGTGTGCTATAGCAAACCATTTTTTGGGTGATCCGGATTTCAATGTCAAAAATGCAAAAAATTTTTGTGGACGTCTGTCATGACCTTGGCTATGCATCCGATTGTCCTTCAAGGCCATTCCTACTCATTTTCAAGGTCAAACAAGCCCCAAAGCACATACCCCCCATTTCGATGATATTCGTGTGCTATAGCAAACCATTTTTTTGGGTGATCCAGATTCTGATGTCAAAAATCCCAAAAGTTTTTGTGGAAGTTCTTCAAGACCATTGATATGCATTTGGTTGGCCATCACGGCCATTCTGACCCATTTTCAAGGTCGAACGAGCCTCGAAATATGCATACCCCCCATTTCGATGATTTTCGTATGCTATAGCAAACCATTTTTTGGGTGATCCGGATTCCAACGTTAAAAATGCAAAAATATTTTCTGGACGTCCGTCAAGACCTTGTCTATTCATCCGGTTGGACCTCACGGCAATTCTGACATATTTTCAAGTTCAAACAAGCCCGAAGCGTGCATACCCCCCATTTCGAAGATTTTCGTGTGCTATAGCAAACCATTGTTTGGGTGATCCAGATTTTGACGTAAAAAATGCCAAAAATTTTTGTAGACGTCCCTCAAGACCTTGGTTATGCATCCGGTTTGCCCTCACCGCCATTCCTAACCATTTTCAAGGTCAAACGAGTCACGAAGAGTGCATACCCCCATTTCGACGATTTTCGTGTGCTATAGCAAATAATTTTTTGGGTGATCCGGATTTCGACGTCAAAAATGCCAAAATTTTTTCGGACTTCCGTCAAGACCTTGTCTATGCATCCGGTTAACCCTCACGTCTATTTCGACCCATTTTCAAGGTCAAACGAGCCCCGAAGCGCGCATACCCCCCATTTCAAAGATTTTCGTGTGCTATTGCAAATCATTTTTTGGGTGATCCGAATCCCAACGTCATAAATGCCAAAAGTTTCTGTGGACGTCCGTCATGACCCTTGCAATGCATCCGGTTGTCCCACAAATCCATTTTGACCCATTTTCCAGGTCAAACGAGCCTCGCAGCGCACATACCCCCCATTTCAAAGATTTTCGTGTGCAATAGCAAACCATTTTTTAGTGATCCGGATTCCGACGTAAAAAATGCCAAATATTTTTGTGGACATCCGTAAAGACCTTGGATATGCATCCGGTTGACCATTACAACCATTCTAACCCATTTTCAAGGTCAAACGAGCCCCGAAGCGCGCATACCTCCCATTTCGAAGATTTTCGTGTGCTTAGCAAACCATATTTTGGGTTATCCGGATTCCAACGTAAAAAATGCAAAAATATTTTGTGGACGTCCTTCAAGACCCTGGCTATGCATCCAGTTTTCCCTCACGGCCATTCTGACCATATTTCAAGGTCAAAAGAGCCCCGAAGCGCCATACCCCCATTTTCGATGATTTTCGTGTATTATAGCAAACCATTTTTTAGGTGATCCAGATTGCGATGTCATAAATGTAAAAAAAATTTATGGACGTCCGTCAAGACCTTGGATATACATACGGTAGGCCTTCACGGCCATTTCGACCCATTTTCAAGGTCAAACGAGCGCTGAAGCGCGCATACCCCTAATTTTGATGATTTTCGTGTGCTATAGCAAACAATTTTTTGGGTGATCCAGATTCCGACGTTAAAAATGCCAAAATTTTGTGTGGACATCCTTCATGACCTTTGTTATGCATCCATTTGGCCCTCAGGGCCATTCCGACCCATATTAAAGTCAAACGAGCCTCGAAGCGCGCATACCCCCATTTCGACGATTTTCGTGTGCTATAGCAAACCTTTTTTTGGGTGATCTGGATTGTGATGTCAAAAATGCAAAAAATTTTTGTGGACGTTCTTTAAGACCTTGGCTATGCATCCGGTTGGCCCTCACGGCCATTCTGACCTATTTTCTAGGTCAAACGAGCTCCAAAGCGCGCATACCCCCCATTTCGACGATTTTCATGTGCTATAGCAAACCTTTTTTTGGGTGATCTGGATTGTGATGTCAAAAATGCAAAAAATTTTTGTGGACGTTCTTTAAGACCTTGGCTATGCATCCGGTTGGCCCTCACGGCCATTCTGACCTATTTTCTAGGTCAAACGAGCTCCAAAGCGCGCATACCCCCCATTTCGACGATTTTCATGTGCTATAGCAAACCATTTTTTGGATGATACGGATTCCAACGTCAAAAATCCCAAAATTTTTGTGGAAGTCCGTCAAGAGCTTGTCTATGCATCCGATTGTCCCTCATGGAAATTCTGACCCAATTTCAAGGTCAAACGAGCCCCGAAGCGCGCATACCCCTCATTTCGACGATTTTGGTGTGCTATAGCAAACCATTTTTTGGGTGATCCGGATTTTGACGTCAAAAATGCCAAAATTTTTTGTGGACGTTTTTCAAGTCCTTGTCTATGCCTCTAGTTGTCCCTCATAGCCATTCGGACCCATTTTCAATGTCAAACTAGCCCCGAAGCGCACATAGCACAAATTTTGATGATTTTCGTGTAATATAGCATACCATTTTTTGGGTGATCTGAAATTCTGACGTCAAAATGTAAAAAATTTTTGTGGACGTCCATCAAGACCTTGCTATGCATCTGGTTGGTCCTATGGCCATTCCGACCCATTTTCAAGGTCAAACAAGTCCCGAAGCGCGCATACCCCCCATTTCGACGATTTTCGTGTGCTATAACAAACCTTTTTTTTGATGATTCGGATAACGATGTCAAAAATGCCAAAAATTTTAGTGGACGTCCGTCAAGACCTTGGCTATGTATCCGGTTGGCCCTCACGGCCATTTCGACGCATTTTCTAGGTCAAACGAGCCCTGAAGCGCATACCCCCCATTTCGACAATTTTCGTGTGCTATAGCAAACTTTTTTAGGGTGATCCAGATTCTGACGTCAAAAATTCCAAAAATTCTTGTGGACGTCCTTCATGACCTTTGATATGTATCCGGTTGGCCCTCACGGCCATTCTAACCCATTTTAAAGGTCAAATGAGTCCCGAAGCGCGCATACCCCCCATTCGACGATTTTCGTGTGCTATAGCAAACCATTTTTTGGGTGATCTGGATTGCGACGTCAAAAATGAAATTTTTTGTGGACGTCCGTCAAGACCTTAGCTATGCATCTGGTTGTCCCCCACGGACATTCTGACCTATTTTGAAGGTCAAACAAGCCCCGAAGCGTGCATACCCCCATTTCAAATATTTTCCTGTGCTATAGTAAACAATCTTTTGGGTGATCTGGATTCCGACGTCAAAAATGCAAAAATATTTTGTGGACATCCGTCAATACCTTGTCTATGCATCCGGTTGTCCCTCACGGCAATTCTGACCCATTTTCAAGTTCAAACGAGCCCCGTAGCACGCATACGCCCCATTTCAATGATTTTCCTGTGCTATAGCAAACCTTTTTTTGGGTGAACTGGATTCCGATGTCAAAAATGCCAAAAATTTTTGTGAACATCCGTCAAGACCTTGTCTATGCATCCGGTTGGACCTCACGACCATTGCGACCCATTTTTAAGGTCAAATGATCCCCGAAGCGCACATACCCCTTATTTCGAAGATTTTCGTGTGCTATAGCAAACCATTTTTTGGGTTATCGTGATTCCAACGTAAAAAATGCCAAAATATTTATTCGACATCCGTCAAGACCTTGTTAATGCATCCAGTTTGACCTCAGGGGATTTCCAACCATTTTAAGGTTAAACGAGCCCGAAGCGCGCATACCCCCTATTTTGATGATTTTCGTGTGCTATAGCAAACAATTTTTCGGGTGATCTGAATTCCGACTTCAAAAATGCCAAATATTTTCATGGACGTCCTTCAAGACCTTAGATATTCATCTGATTGGCCCTCACAGAAATTCCGATCCATTTTCAAGGTCAAATGAGCCCCGAAGCGCGCATACCCCTCATTTCAATGATTTTCGTGTATTGTAGAAAACTTTTTTTTTGGTGATCCGGATTGCGACATCAAAAATACAAAATTTTTTTGTGGACATCCGTCAAGACCTTGACTATGCATCCGGTTGGCCCTCACCGCCATCCCGACCTATTTAAAAGGTCAAACAAACCCCGAAGCGCGCATACCCTCCATTTTGAAGATTTTCGTGTGCCATAGCAAACCATTTTTTGGGTGATCCGGATTCCGACGTCAAAAATGCCAAAATTTTTTGTGGACGTCCGTCATGACCTAATCTATGCATCTGGTTGGACCTCACGGCCATTCCGACCCATTTTAAAGGTCAAACGAGCCCTAAAGCGCGCATACCCCCCATTTCAATGGTTTTCATATGCTATAGCAAACCATTTTTTGGGTGATCCAGATTCCGACGTCAAAAATGCCAAAAATTTTTGTGGACTTCCGTCAAGACCTTGTCTATGCATCTGGTTAACCCTCACGGATATTTCGACCCATTTTCAAGGTCAAACAAGCCCCGAAGCGCGCATACCCCCCATTTCGAAGATTTTCGTGTGCTATACCAAACCATTTTTTGGGTGATCCAAATTTAGACGTCAAAAATGCAAAAATATTTTGTGGACGTCCTTCAAGACCTTGGCAATGCATTTGGTTGGCCCCCACGGCAATTTTGACCTATTTTCAAAGTCAAATGAGCCCCGAAGCGTGCATACCCCCATTTCGACGATTTTCGTGTGCTATAGCAAACTATTTTTTGGGTGATCCGGATTTCGATGTCAAAAATGCCAAATGTTTTTGTGGACGTCCTTCATGATCTTGGATATGCATCCGGTTGGCCCTCACGGCCATTCGGACCCATTTTCAAGGTCAAATGAGCCCCGAAGCGCGCATACCACCCATTTAAAAGATTTTCGTGTGCTTTGGCAAACCATTTTTTGGTGATCCAGATTCCGACGTCAAAAATGCCAAAATATTTTGTGGACGTCCGTCAATACCTTTTCTATGCATCCGGTATCACCTCACGGAAAATACGACCATTTTAAAGGTGAAAAGAGCCCCAAAGCGCTCATACACCCCATTTGACAATTTTCATGTGCTATAACAAACAATTTTTTGGGTGATCCGGATTCCGACGACCAAAATGCATAAATTTTTTGTGGATGTCCTTCAATACCTTGGCTATGAATTTGATTGGCCCTCAAGTAAATTCCGACCCATTTTCATGGTAAAACGAGTCCCGAAGCGCGCAAAACCCCCATTTCTACAATTTTCGTGTTCTATAGCAAAATATTTCTTGGGTGATCCATATTCCGACATGAAAAATGCCAAACTTTTTTGTGGACGTCCTTCAAGACCTATTCTATCATCCATTTGGCCCTCACAACCATTCTGACCTATTTCCAAGATCAAACGAGCCTCGAAGCGTGCATACCCCCTATTTCGATGATTTTCATGTGCTATAGCAAACAATTTTTTTGGTGATCCGGATTCTGACGTCAAAAATGCCAAAATTTTTCATGGATGTCCTTCAAGACCTTGGCTATGATTCTTATTGTCCCTCACAGAAATTCCGACCCATTTTCAAGGTCAAACGAGCACCGAAATGCGCATACTCCCCACTTCAACGATTTTCGTGTGCTATAGCAAACTATTTTTTGGGTGATCCGGATTCCGACGTCAAAAATACCAAAATTTTTTGTGGACATCCGTCAAGACCTTGTCTATTCATCCGGTTGTCCCTAACAGAAACTCTGACCCATTTTAAAGGTCAAACGAGCCCCGAAGTGCATACCCCCCATTTTGAAGATTTTAGTGTAACATAGCAAACCATTTTTTTGGTGATTCCAGATTCCAACGTCAAAAATACAAAAAAAATTTGTGGACGTTAGTCATGACCTTAGATATGCATCCGGTTGGACCTCAGGCCATTCCGACCCATTTTAAAGGTCAAACGAGCCCTGAAGCGTGCATACCCCCCATTTCGACGATTTTTGTGTGCTATAGCAAACCATTTTTTGGTGATCCGGATTTAGACATCATAAATGCCAAAATTTTTTGTAGATATCCTTCAAGACCTTTGTTATGCATCCATTTGGCCTTCACGGCAATTCTGACCCATTTTCAAGGTTAAACAAGCCTCGAAGCGCGCATACCCCCCATTTCGACGATTTTCGTGTGCTATAGCAAACCATTTTTTGGGTGATCTGGATTCCGACATCAAAAATGCCAAAATTTTTTGCGGACGTTCGTCAAGACCTTGGCTATGCATCCGATTGGCCCTCACGGCCATTCCGACCCATTTTAAAGGTCAAACGAGCCCTGAAGCGTGCATACCCCCCATTTCAACGATTTTCGTGTGCTATAGCAAACCATTTTTTGGGTGATCCGGATTCCAACGTCAAAAATGCCAAAAATTTTTATGGATGTCTGTTAAGACCTTGTCTATGCATCCGATTGTACCTCACGGCCATTCCGACCCATTTTCAATGTCAAACGAGTCCCGAAGCGCGCATACCACCCATTTCGATGATTTTCGTGTATAGCAAGCAATTTTTTGGGTGATCCAGATTGTGACGTCAAAAATGCCAAAATTTTTTGTAGACATCCTTCAAGACCTTTGTTATGCATTCGTTTGGCCCTCACAACAATTCTGACCCATTTCAAGGTCAAACAAGCCCCGAAGCGCGCATACCCGCCATTTCGATGATTTTCGTGTGCTATAGCAAACCATTTTTTGGGTGATCCGGATTCCGACGTCAAAAATGCAAAAAATTGTTGTGGACGTTCATCCGGTTGGCCCTCACGGCCAATCCGACCCATTTTCAAGGTCAAACAAGCTTCGAAGCGCGCATACACCCATTTTGACGATTTTCGTGTGCTATAGAAAACCATTTTTAGGGTGATCCGGATTCTGACGTCAGAAATGCCAAAATTTTTTATGGACATCCGTCAAGACCTTTGCTATGCATCCGGTTGTCCTTCACGGCCATTCCGACCCATTTTCAAGGTCAAATGATCGCCGAAGCGCGCACATCCCATATTTCGACTAATTTCATGTGCTATAGCAAACCGTTTTTCGAATGATCCGGATTCCAATGTCAAAAATTTCAAAATTTTTTGTGGACGTCCATAATGACCTTGTCTATGCATCCGGTTGGCCCTCACAGACATTCCAACCCATTTTAAGGGTCAAACGAGCCCCGAAGAGCGCATACCCCCATTTCGACGATTTTCGTGTGCTAGGATTCCGACGTCAAAAATGCCAAAAATTTTTGTGGACATCCTTCGTGATCTTTTCTATCCATACGGTTGGCCCTCAAGGCCATTCCAACCCATTTTCAATGTTAAACGATCCCTAAAGCGAGCATACCCTCCATTTCGACGATTTTCATGTGCTATAGCAAACCATGTTTTGGGTGATCCGGATTCCGACGTCAAAAATGCCAAAAATTTTTGTGGACGTCCTTCATGACCTTTTCAATGCATTAGGTTGACCTTCATCCATTTTGACACATTTTCCAGGTCAAACGAGGCCCGAAGCGCGCATACCCCCCATTTCGATGATTTTCGTGTGCTATAGCAAACCATTTCTTGGGTGATCCGGATTTCGACGTCAAAAATGCAAAAAATTTTTGTGGACATCCGTCATGATCTTGGCTATGCATCCGGTTGGCCCTCAAGGTCATTCCGACCCATTTTCATGATCAAACGGGCCCTGAAGTGCGCATACCCCTCATTTTAACGATTTTTCATGTGCTATAGCAAACCATTTTTGGTTGATCTGGATTCCGATGTTAAAAATGCAAAAAAATTTTGTGGACGTTCGTCATGATCTGAGCTATGCATCCGATTTGACCTCACGACCATTCCGACCCATTTTAAGGTCAAATGATCCCCGCGCCCCATTTCGGTGAATTTCGTGTGCTATAGCAAACCATTTTTTGGGTGATCCGGATTTCGACGTCAAAAATGCCAAAAATTTTTGTGGACATCTGTCAAGACCTTTGCTATGTATCCGGTTGGCCTTCACGGCCATTCCGACCCATTTTCAAGGTCAAATGATCCCCGAAGCGCGCACCCCTCCCCCATTTTGACGATTTTTGTGTGCTATAGCAAACCATTTTTTCGGTGATCCGGATTCCAATTTCAAAAATGTCAAAATATTTTGTGGACGTCCGTAATGACCTTGTCTATGCATCCGGTTGGCCCTCTCGGCCATTTTGACCCATTTTCAAGGTCAAATGAGCCATGAAGCGCGCATACCCCCCATTTCAACGATTTTCGTGCTATAGCAAACCATTTTTTGGGTGATCCGGATTCCGACGTCAAAAATGCCAAAACTTTTTGTGGACGTTCTTCAAGACCTTGGCTATGAGTCCGATTGGCCCTCACGGCCATTCCAACCCATTTTCAAGGTCAAATGAGCCCCGAAGCACGCATACCCCCCATTTCGACGATTTTCGTGTGCTATAGCAAACCATTTTTTGGGTGATCCGAATTCCGATTTCAAAAAATGCAAAAGTATTTTGTGGACATCCTTATGACCTTGTCTATGCATCCGATTGGCCCTCACAGCAATTCCTACCCATTATCAAGTTCAAATGAGCCCCTAAGCGCGCATACCCCCATTTCGATGATTTTCTTCTTCTATAGCAAACCATTTTTTGGGTGATCCGGATTCCATCGTCAAAAATGTCAAAATATTTTGTGAACATCCTTCAGGACCATGGCTATGCATTCAGTTGTACCTCATGGCCATTCCGACCCATTTTCAATGTCAAACAAGCCCCAAGGGCGCATACCCTCCATTTCGACGATTTTCGTGTGTTATAGCAAACCATTTTTTGGGTGATCCGGATTCCGACGTCAAAAATACCAAATTTTTTTTTGGACATCTGTCAAGACCTTTGATATGCATCCGGTTGGCCCTCACGACTATTCCAACCCATTTTCAAGGTCAAATAAGCCCCGAAGCGCGCATACCCCCTATTTCGACGATTTTCATGTGCTATAGCAAACCATTTTTCGGTTGATCCAGATTGCGATGTCAAAAATGCCAAAAGTTTTTGTAGACGTTCTTCAATACCTTGGCTATGCATTCGGTTGTCCCTCACGGCCATTCCGACCCATTTTCAAGGTCAAATGAGCCCCGAAGCACGTATACCCCCCATTTTGACAATTTTCGTGTGCTATAGCAAACCATTTTTTGGGTGATCCTGATTCCAATTTCAAAAATGCAAAAATATTTTGTGGACATCCTTAAGACCTTGTCTATGCATTCAATTGGCCCTACAAGAAATTCCGACCCATTTTAATGGTCAAATTAGCCCTGTAGCGGGAAACCCCCCATTTTGATGATTTTCGTGTGCTGTATCAAACCATTTTTTGGGTGATCTGGATTCTGACGTCAAAAATGCCAAAAATTTTTGTGGACGTCCGTCAAGACCTTGGCTATGCATCCGGTTGGCCATCACGGCCATTCTGACCCATTTTCACGATCAAACGAGCCCTGAAGTGCGCATACCCCTCATTTTGACGATTTTCATGTGCTATAGCAAACCATTTTTGGGGTAATCCGGATTTTGACGTCAAAAATGCCAAAAAAGTTTTGTGGACCTCCGTCATGACCTTGGATATGCATCTGGTTGGCCCTCACGGCCATTTTAACCCATTTTTAAGGTCAAACGAGCCCCGAAGCGCACATACCCCCCATTTCGACAAAATTCATGTGCTATACAAAACCTTTTTTTTTTGGGTGATCCATATTTCGACGTCAAAAATGCAAAATTTTTTTGTGGACATCGTCAATAACTTAGCTATTAATCCGGTTTGTCCTCACGGCCATTCCGACCCATTTTCAAGGCCAAATGACCCTTGAAGCGCGCATACCCCCTATTTTGACGATTTTCGTGTGTTATAGCAAACCATTTTTTGGGTAATCTGGATTCCGACGTGAAAAATGCAAAAAGATTTTGTGGACGTCCGTATGACCTTTTCTATGCATCCGATTGGCCCTCACAGCGATTTCAACCAATTTACAAGGTCAAATGATCCACGAAGCGCTCATACCCCATATTTCGATGATTTTCGTGTGCTATAGCAAACCATTTTTTGGGTGATCTGGATTCCGACGTCAAAAATGCCAAAATTTTTTGTGAACGTCGGTTAAGACCTTGGCTATGAATCCGGTTGGCCCTCACGGCCATTTTCAGCCATTTTCACGGTCAAACGAGCCCTGAAGTGCGCATACAGCTCATTTTGACGATTTTCATGTGCTATAGCGAACCATTTTTTGGTAATCCGGATTTCGACGTCAAAAATGCCAAAATTTTTTGTGGGTGTCCGTCAAGACATTGGCTATGTATCTGGTTGTCCCTGACGGCCATTCAAACCCATTTTTAAGGTCAAACGAGCCCCGAAGCGCACATACCCCAATTTCGACAAAATTCGTGTGCTATAGCAAACCATTTTTTGGGTGATCCAAATTCTGACGTCAAAAATGAGAAAAATTTTTGTGAACGTTCGTCAATACCTTTGATATGCATCCGATTGACCCTCACGGTGATTCCGACCCATTTTCAAGGTCAAATGAGCCCCGAAGCGCGCATACCCCATTTCGATGATTTTCGTGTGCTATAGCACACCATTTATTGGGTGATACGGATTCCGACGTTAAAAATGTCAAATTTTTTCGTGGACGTCCGTCAAGACCTTGTCTATGCA
>NC_028648.1:1877048-1877178 GCF_001406875.1 Solanum pennellii
TTTCGTGGACGTCCGTCAAGACCTTGTCTATGCATACGGTTGGCCATCACGGCTTGTAGGACCAATTTGGAAGGTCAAACGAGCCCCGAAGCGAGCATACCCCTGATTTCGACGATTTTCGTCTGCTATA
>NC_028648.1:1878485-1883324 GCF_001406875.1 Solanum pennellii
CCTTGTCTATGCATACGGTTGGCCATCACGGCTTGTCTGACCCACTTTGAAGGTAAAACGAGCCCCGAAGCGAGCATACCCCTCATTTCGACGATTTTCGTGTGCTATAACAAACCATTTTTCCGGTGATCCGGATTCCGACGTGAAAAATGCAAAATTTTTTTGTGGACGTCTGTCAAGACCTTGTCTATGCATCCGGCTGGCCCTCACGGCCCGTCCGACCCCTTTTGAAGGTCAAACGAGCCCCGAAGCGAGCATACCCCTCATTTCGACGATTTTCGTGTGCTATAACAAACCATTTTTCCGGTGATCCGGATTCCGACGTGAAAAATGCCAAATTTTTTTGTGGATGTCCGTCAAGCCCTTATATATGCATCCGGTTGGCCCTCACAGCGCGTCCGACCCCTTTTGAAGGTTAAACGAGCCCCGAAGCGAGCATACCCCTCATTTCGACGATTTTCGTGTGCTATAACAAACCATTTTTCCGGTGATCCGGATTCCGACGTGAAAAATGCCAAATTTTTTTGTGGATGTCCGTCAAGCCCTTATATATGCATCCGGTTGGCCCTCACAGCGCGTCCGACCCCTTTTGAAGGTTAAACGAGCCCCGAAGCGAGCATACCCCTCATTTCGACGATTTTCGTGTGCTATAACAAACCATTTTTCCGGTGATCCGGATTCCGACGTGAAAAATGCCAAATTTTTTTGTGGATGTCCGTCAAGCCCTTATATATGCATCCGGTTGGCCCTCACAGCGCGTCCGACCCCTTTTGAAGGTTAAACGAGCCCCGAAGCGAGCATACCCCTCATTTCGACGATTTTCGTGTGCTATAACAAACCATTTTTCCGGTGATCCGGATTCCGACGTGAAAAATGCCAAATTTTTTTGTGGATGTCCGTCAAGCCCTTATATATGCATCCGGTTGGCCCTCACAGCGCGTCCGACCCCTTTTGAAGGTTAAACGAGCCCCGAAGCGAGCATACCCCTCATTTCGACGATTTTCGTGTGCTATAACAAACCATTTTTCCGGTGATCCGGATTCCGACGTGAAAAATGCCAAATTTTTTTGTGGATGTCCGTCAAGCCCTTATATATGCATCCGGTTGGCCCTCACAGCGCGTCCGACCCCTTTTGAAGGTTAAACGAGCCCCGAAGCGAGCATACCCCTCATTTCGACGATTTTCGTGTGCTATAACAAACCATTTTTCCGGTGATCCGGATTCCGACGTGAAAAATGCCAAATTTTTTTGTGGATGTCCGTCAAGCCCTTATATATGCATCCGGTTGGCCCTCACAGCGCGTCCGACCCCTTTTGAAGGTTAAACGAGCCCCGAAGCGAGCATACCCCTCATTTCGACGATTTTCGTGTGCTATAACAAACCATTTTTCCGGTGATCCGGATTCCGACGTGAAAAATGCCAAATTTTTTTGTGGATGTCCGTCAAGCCCTTATATATGCATCCGGTTGGCCCTCACAGCGCGTCCGACCCCTTTTGAAGGTTAAACGAGCCCCGAAGCGAGCATACCCCTCATTTCGACGATTTTCGTGTGCTATAACAAACCATTTTTCCGGTGATCCGGATTCCGACGTGAAAAATGCCAAATTTTTTTGTGGATGTCCGTCAAGCCCTTATATATGCATCCGGTTGGCCCTCACAGCGCGTCCGACCCCTTTTGAAGGTTAAACGAGCCCCGAAGCGAGCATACCCCTCATTTCGACGATTTTCGTGTGCTATAACAAACCATTTTTCCGGTGATCCGGATTCCGACGTGAAAAATGCCAAATTTTTTTGTGGATGTCCGTCAAGCCCTTATATATGCATCCGGTTGGCCCTCACAGCGCGTCCGACCCCTTTTGAAGGTTAAACGAGCCCCGAAGCGAGCATACCCCTCATTTCGACGATTTTCGTGTGCTATAACAAACCATTTTTCCGGTGATCCGGATTCCGACGTGAAAAATGCCAAATTTTTTTGTGGATGTCCGTCAAGCCCTTATATATGCATCCGGTTGGCCCTCACAGCGCGTCCGACCCCTTTTGAAGGTTAAACGAGCCCCGAAGCGAGCATACCCCTCATTTCGACGATTTTCGTGTGCTATAACAAACCATTTTTCCGGTGATCCGGATTCCGACGTGAAAAATGCCAAATTTTTTTGTGGATGTCCGTCAAGCCCTTATATATGCATCCGGTTGGCCCTCACAGCGCGTCCGACCCCTTTTGAAGGTTAAACGAGCCCCGAAGCGAGCATACCCCTCATTTCGACGATTTTCGTGTGCTATAGCAAACCATTTTTTGGGTGATCCGGTTTCCGACGTCAAAAATGCCAAATTTTTTTGTGGATGTCCGTCAAGACCTTATATATGCATCCGGTTGGCCCTCACAGCGCGTCCGACCCCTTTTGAAGGTTAAACGAGCCCCGAAGCGAGCATACCCCTCATTTCGACGATTTTCGTGTGCTATAGCAAACCATTTTTTGGGTGATGCGGATTCCGACGTCAAAAATTCCAAATTTTTTTTTGGACGTCCTTCAAGATCTTGTCTATGCATCCGGTGGTCCCTCACGGCCCGTCCTACCCATTTTGAAGGTCAAACGAGCCCCGAAGCGAGCATACCCCTCATTTCGACGATTTTCGTGTGCTATAGCAAACCATTTTTTGGGTGATCCGGATTCCGACGTCAAAAATGCCAAATTTTTTTGTAGACGTCCTTCAAGACCTTGTGTATGCATCCGGTTGGCCCTCACGGCCCGTCCGACCCATTTTGAAGGTCAAACGAGCCCCGAAGCGAGCATACCCCTCATTTCGACGATTTTCGTGTGCTATAGCAAACCATTTTTTGGGTGATCCGGATTCCGACGTCAAAAATGCCAAATTTTTTTGTAGACGTCCTTCAAGACCTTGTGTATGCATCCGGTTGGCCCTCACGGCCCGTCCGACCCATTTTGAAGGTCAAACGAGCCCCGAAGCGAGCATACCCCTCATTTCGACGATTTTCGTGTGCTATAGCAAACCATTTTTTGGGTGATCCGGATTCCGACGTCAAAAATGCCAAATTTTTTTGTAGACGTCCTTCAAGACCTTGTGTATGCATCCGGTTGGCCCTCACGGCCCGTCCGACCCATTTTGAAGGTCAAACGAGCCCCGAAGCGAGCATACCCCTCATTTCGACGATTTTCGTGTGCTATAGCAAACCATTTTTTGGGTGATCCGGATTCCGACGTCAAAAATGCCAAATTTTTTTGTAGACGTCCTTCAAGACCTTGTGTATGCATCCGGTTGGCCCTCACGGCCCGTCCGACCCATTTTGAAGGTCAAACGAGCCCCGAAGCGAGCATACCCCTCATTTCGACGATTTTCGTGTGCTATAGCAAACCATTTTTTGGGTGATCCGGATTCCGACGTCAAAAATGCCAAATTTTTTTGTAGACGTCCTTCAAGACCTTGTGTATGCATCCGGTTGGCCCTCACGGCCCGTCCGACCCATTTTGAAGGTCAAACGAGCCCCGAAGCGAGCATACCCCTCATTTCGACGATTTTCGTGTGCTATAGCAAACCATTTTTTGGGTGATCCGGATTCCGACGTCAAAAATGCCAAATTTTTTTGTAGACGTCCTTCAAGACCTTGTGTATGCATCCGGTTGGCCCTCACGGCCCGTCCGACCCATTTTGAAGGTCAAACGAGCCCCGAAGCGAGCATACCCCTCATTTCGACGATTTTCGTGTGCTATAGCAAACCATTTTTTGGGTGATCCGGATTCCGACGTCAAAAATGCCAAATTTTTTTGTAGACGTCCTTCAAGACCTTGTGTATGCATCCGGTTGGCCCTCACGGCCCGTCCGACCCATTTTGAAGGTCAAACGAGCCCCGAAGCGAGCATACCCCTCATTTCGACGATTTTCGTGTGCTATAGCAAACCATTTTTTGGGTGATCCGGATTCCGACGTCAAAAATGCCAAATTTTTTTGTAGACGTCCTTCAAGACCTTGTGTATGCATCCGGTTGGCCCTCACGGCCCGTCCGACCCATTTTGAAGGTCAAACGAGCCCCGAAGCGAGCATACCCCTCATTTCGACGATTTTCGTGTGCTATAGCAAACCATTTTTTGGGTGATCCGGATTCCGACGTCAAAAATGCCAAATTTTTTTGTAGACGTCCTTCAAGACCTTGTGTATGCATCCGGTTGGCCCTCACGGCCCGTCCGACCCATTTTGAAGGTCAAACGAGCCCCGAAGCGAGCATACCCCTCATTTCGACGATTTTCGTGTGCTATAGCAAACCATTTTTTGGGTGATCCGGATTCCGACGTCAAAAATGCCAAATTTTTTTGTAGACGTCCTTCAAGACCTTGTGTATGCATCCGGTTGGCCCTCACGGCCCGTCCGACCCATTTTGAAGGTCAAACGAGCCCCGAAGCGAGCATACCCCTCATTTCGACGATTTTCGTGTGCTATAGCAAACCATTTTTTGGGTGATCCGGATTCCGACGTCAAAAATGCCAAATTTTTTTGTAGACGTCCTTCAAGACCTTGTGTATGCATCCGGTTGGCCCTCACGGCCCGTCCGACCCATTTTGAAGGTCAAACGAGCCCCGAAGCGAGCATACCCCTCATTTCGACGATTTTCGTGTGCTATAGCAAACCATTTTTTGGGTGATCCGGATTCCGACGTCAAAAATGCCAAATTTTTTTGTGGATGTCCATCAAGACCTTGTCTATGCATCCGGTTGGGCCTCACAGCCCGTCCGACCCCTTTTGAAGGTCAAACGAACCCCGAAGCGAGCATACCCCTCATTTCGACGATTTTCGTGTGCTATAGCAAACCATTTTTTGGGTGATCCA
>NC_028648.1:1883354-1885662 GCF_001406875.1 Solanum pennellii
TTTTTTTGTAGACGTCCTTCAAGACCTTGTGTATGCATCCGGTTGGCCCTCACGGCCCGTCCGACCCATTTTGAAGGTCAAACGAGCCCCGACGCGAGCATACCCCTCATTTCGACGATTTTCGTGTGCTATAGCAAACCATTTTTTGGGTGATCTGGATTCCGACGTCAAAAATGCCAAATTTTTTTGTAGACGTCCTTCAAGACCTTGTGTATGCATCCGGTTGGCCCTCACGGCCCGTCCGACCCATTTTGAAGGTCAAACGAGCCCCGACGCGAGCATACCCCTCATTTCGACGATTTTCGTGTGCTATAGCAAACCATTTTTTGGGTGATCTGGATTCCGACGTCAAAAATGCCAAATTTTTTTGTAGACGTCCTTCAAGACCTTGTGTATGCATCCGGTTGGCCCTCACGGCCCGTCCGACCCATTTTGAAGGTCAAACGAGCCCCGACGCGAGCATACCCCTCATTTCGACGATTTTCGTGTGCTATAGCAAACCATTTTTTGGGTGATCTGGATTCCGACGTCAAAAATGCCAAATTTTTTTGTAGACGTCCTTCAAGACCTTGTGTATGCATCCGGTTGGCCCTCACGGCCCGTCCGACCCATTTTGAAGGTCAAACGAGCCCCGACGCGAGCATACCCCTCATTTCGACGATTTTCGTGTGCTATAGCAAACCATTTTTTGGGTGATCTGGATTCCGACGTCAAAAATGCCAAATTTTTTTGTAGACGTCCTTCAAGACCTTGTGTATGCATCCGGTTGGCCCTCACGGCCCGTCCGACCCATTTTGAAGGTCAAACGAGCCCCGACGCGAGCATACCCCTCATTTCGACGATTTTCGTGTGCTATAGCAAACCATTTTTTGGGTGATCTGGATTCCGACGTCAAAAATGCCAAATTTTTTTGTAGACGTCCTTCAAGACCTTGTGTATGCATCCGGTTGGCCCTCACGGCCCGTCCGACCCATTTTGAAGGTCAAACGAGCCCCGACGCGAGCATACCCCTCATTTCGACGATTTTCGTGTGCTATAGCAAACCATTTTTTGGGTGATCTGGATTCCGACGTCAAAAATGCCAAATTTTTTTGTAGACGTCCTTCAAGACCTTGTGTATGCATCCGGTTGGCCCTCACGGCCCGTCCGACCCATTTTGAAGGTCAAACGAGCCCCGACGCGAGCATACCCCTCATTTCGACGATTTTCGTGTGCTATAGCAAACCATTTTTTGGGTGATCTGGATTCCGACGTCAAAAATGCCAAATTTTTTTGTAGACGTCCTTCAAGACCTTGTGTATGCATCCGGTTGGCCCTCACGGCCCGTCCGACCCATTTTGAAGGTCAAACGAGCCCCGACGCGAGCATACCCCTCATTTCGACGATTTTCGTGTGCTATAGCAAACCATTTTTTGGGTGATCTGGATTCCGACGTCAAAAATGCCAAATTTTTTTGTAGACGTCCTTCAAGACCTTGTGTATGCATCCGGTTGGCCCTCACGGCCCGTCCGACCCATTTTGAAGGTCAAACGAGCCCCGACGCGAGCATACCCCTCATTTCGACGATTTTCGTGTGCTATAGCAAACCATTTTTTGGGTGATCTGGATTCCGACGTCAAAAATGCCAAATTTTTTTGTAGACGTCCTTCAAGACCTTGTGTATGCATCCGGTTGGCCCTCACGGCCCGTCCGACCCATTTTGAAGGTCAAACGAGCCCCGACGCGAGCATACCCCTCATTTCGACGATTTTCGTGTGCTATAGCAAACCATTTTTTGGGTGATCTGGATTCCGACGTCAAAAATGCCAAATTTTTTTGTAGACGTCCTTCAAGACCTTGTGTATGCATCCGGTTGGCCCTCACGGCCCGTCCGACCCATTTTGAAGGTCAAACGAGCCCCGACGCGAGCATACCCCTCATTTCGACGATTTTCGTGTGCTATAGCAAACCATTTTTTGGGTGATCTGGATTCCGACGTCAAAAATGCCAAATTTTTTTGTAGACGTCCTTCAAGACCTTGTGTATGCATCCGGTTGGCCCTCACGGCCCGTCCGACCCATTTTGAAGGTCAAACGAGCCCCGACGCGAGCATACCCCTCATTTCGACGATTTTCGTGTGCTATAGCAAACCATTTTTTGGGTGATCTGGATTCCGACGTCAAAAATGCCAAATTTTTTTGTGGATGTCCGTCAAGACCTTGTCTATGCATCCGGTTGGCCCTAACAGCCCGTCCGACCCCTTTTGAAGGTCAAACGAGCCCCGAAGCGAGCACACCCCTCATTTCAACGATTTTCGTGTGCTATAGCA
>NC_028648.1:1885730-1914683 GCF_001406875.1 Solanum pennellii
ACCGTCAAGACCTTGTTTATGCATCCGGTTGGACCTCACGGCCCGTCCGACCCATTTTGAAGGTCAAACGAGCCCCGAAGCGAGCATACCCCTCATTTCGACGATTTTCGTGTGCAATAGCAAACCATTTTTTGTGTGATCCAGATTCCGACGTCAAAAATGCCAAATTTTTTGTGGACATCCTTCATGACCTTTGTTATGCATCCGGTTGGCCCTCACGGCCATTCCGACCCATTTTAAAGTCAAACGAGCCTCGAAGCTCGCATACCCCCATTTCGACGATTTTCGTATACTATAGCAAACCATTTTTTGGGTGATCCGGATTGTGACGTCAAAAATGCAAAAAAAAATTTGTGGACGTTCTTCAAGACCTTGGCTATGCATCCGGTTGGCCCTCACGGCCATTCTGACCTATTTTCCAGGTCAAACGAGCCCCGAAGCGCGCATACCCCCCATTTCGACGATTTTGATGTGCTATAGCAAACTATTTTTTGGGTTATCCGGATTCCGACGTCAAAAATGCCAAAATATTTTGTGAACGTCCGTCAAGACCTTGTCCATGCATCCGATTGGCCCTCACGACAATTTCGACTAATTTTCAAAGTCAAATGAGCCGCGAAGCGCGCATACCCCCATTTCGATGATTTTCATGTGCTATAACAAACCATTTTTTGGGTGATCCGGATTCCGACGTCAAAAATGCCAAAATTTTTTGTGGACGTCCGTCCAGATCATGGCTATGCATGTGGTTGACCCTCACGGCCATTCCGACTCATTTTCAAGGTCAAACGAACCACAAAGCGCACATACCCCCAATATCGATGATTTAATGTGCTATAGCAAACCATTTTTTGGGTGATCCGGAGTCCGACGTCAAAAATGCCAAAATTTTTTGTGGACGTCCGTCCAGATCATGGCTATGCATGTGGTTGACCCTCACGGCCATTCCGACTCATTTTCAAGGTCAAACGAACCACAAAGCGCACATACCCCCAATATCGATGATTTAATGTGCTATAGCAAACCATTTTTTGGGTGATCCGGAGTCCGACGTCAAAAATGCCAAAATTTTTTGTGGACGTCCGTCCAGATCATGGCTATGCATGTGGTTGACCCTCACGGCCATTCCGACTCATTTTCAAGGTCAAACGAACCACAAAGCGCACATACCCCCAATATCGATGATTTAATGTGCTATAGCAAACCATTTTTTGGGTGATCCGGAGTCCGACGTCAAAAATGCCAAAATTTTTTGTGGACGTCCGTCCAGATCATGGCTATGCATGTGGTTGACCCTCACGGCCATTCCGACTCATTTTCAAGGTCAAACGAACCACAAAGCGCACATACCCCCAATATCGATGATTTAATGTGCTATAGCAAACCATTTTTTGGGTGATCCGGAGTCCGACGTCAAAAATGCCAAAATTTTTTGTGGACGTCCGTCCAGATCATGGCTATGCATGTGGTTGACCCTCACGGCCATTCCGACTCATTTTCAAGGTCAAACGAACCACAAAGCGCACATACCCCCAATATCGATGATTTAATGTGCTATAGCAAACCATTTTTTGGGTGATCCGGAGTCCGACGTCAAAAATGCCAAAATTTTTTGTGGACGTCCGTCCAGATCATGGCTATGCATGTGGTTGACCCTCACGGCCATTCCGACTCATTTTCAAGGTCAAACGAACCACAAAGCGCACATACCCCCAATATCGATGATTTAATGTGCTATAGCAAACCATTTTTTGGGTGATCCGGAGTCCGACGTCAAAAATGCCAAAATTTTTTGTGGACGTCCGTCCAGATCATGGCTATGCATGTGGTTGACCCTCACGGCCATTCCGACTCATTTTCAAGGTCAAACGAACCACAAAGCGCACATACCCCCAATATCGATGATTTAATGTGCTATAGCAAACCATTTTTTGGGTGATCCGGAGTCCGACGTCAAAAATGCCAAAATTTTTTGTGGACGTCCGTCCAGATCATGGCTATGCATGTGGTTGACCCTCACGGCCATTCCGACTCATTTTCAAGGTCAAACGAACCACAAAGCGCACATACCCCCAATATCGATGATTTAATGTGCTATAGCAAACCATTTTTTGGGTGATCCGGAGTCCGACGTCAAAAATGCCAAAATTTTTTGTGGACGTCCGTCCAGATCATGGCTATGCATGTGGTTGACCCTCACGGCCATTCCGACTCATTTTCAAGGTCAAACGAACCACAAAGCGCACATACCCCCAATATCGATGATTTAATGTGCTATAGCAAACCATTTTTTGGGTGATCCGGAGTCCGACGTCAAAAATGCCAAAATTTTTTGTGGACGTCCGTCCAGATCATGGCTATGCATGTGGTTGACCCTCACGGCCATTCCGACTCATTTTCAAGGTCAAACGAACCACAAAGCGCACATACCCCCAATATCGATGATTTAATGTGCTATAGCAAACCATTTTTTGGGTGATCCGGAGTCCGACGTCAAAAATGCCAAAATTTTTTGTGGACGTCCGTCCAGATCATGGCTATGCATGTGGTTGACCCTCACGGCCATTCCGACTCATTTTCAAGGTCAAACGAACCACAAAGCGCACATACCCCCAATATCGATGATTTAATGTGCTATAGCAAACCATTTTTTGGGTGATCCGGATTCCGACGTCAAAAATGCCAAAATTTTTTGTGGACGTCCGTCCAGATCATGGCTATGCATGTGGTTGACCCTCACGGCCATTCCGACTCATTTTCAAGGTCAAACGAACCACAAAGCGCACATACCCCCAATATCGATGATTTAATGTGCTATAGCAAACCATTTTTTGGATGATTCGGATTCCGACGTCGAAAATGCCAAAATTATTTTTGGACGTCCATCATGACCTTGTCTATGCATCTGGTTGGCCCTCACGGCCATTTCGACCCATTTTCAAGGTCAAACAAGCCCCGAAGAGCGCATACCCCCATTTCGACGATTTTCGTGTGCTATTGCAAACCATTTTTTGGGTTATCAGGATCGCGACGTCAAAAATGCCAAAAAATTTTATGGACATCCGTCAAGACCTTGGCTATGCATCCGATTGGCTCTCACAGTCATTCTGACCCATTTTCCATGTCAAACGAGCCCCGAAGCGTGCATAGCCCCAATTTCGAAGATTTTCATGTGCTATAGCAAACCATCTTTTGTGTGATCCGTATTTCGACGTCAAAAATGCAAAATTATTTTTGGACGTCCTTCAAGGCCATGACTATACATCCTGTTGTCCCTCACGGCCATTCCGACCCATTTTCAAGGCCAAACAATCCCCAAAGCGCGCATACCCCCCATTTCAAAGATTTTTTGTATGCTATAGCAAACCATTTTTTGGGTGATCCGGATTCCAACGTCAAAAATGCCAAAAAATTTTGTGGACGTCCGTCAAGACCTTTGATATATATCTGGTTGGCCCTCACGGCCATTCCGACCCATTTTAAATGACAAATGAGCCCCGAAGCGCGCATACCCCCATTTCGATGATTTTCGTGTGCTATAGCAAACCATTTTTTGGGAAATCCGAATTCTGACGTAAAAAATGTCAAAAAAATTTGTGGATGTCCGTCCAGACCTTGGCTATGCATCTGGTTTGCACTCACGGCCATTCCAACCATTTTTTAAGGTCAAACTAGCCCCGAAGCGCACATACCCCCCATTTCGACAAAATTCATGTAATATAGCAAACCATTTTATGGGTGATCCAGATTCTCTCGTCAAAAATGCCAAACATATTTGTGGACGTTCGTCAAGAACTTGGCTATGCATCTGGTTTTCCCTCACGGCCATTTCAACCCATTTTCAAGGTCAAATGAGCCCCAAAGCGCGCAAACCCCCCATATCGACGATTTTCGTGTGCTATAGCAAACCATTTTTAGGGTGATCCGGATTTCGACATCAAAAAAGAAAAAATATTTTGTGGACGTTCTTAAGACCTTGTCTATGCATACGATTGGCCCTCACAGCAATTCCGACCCATTTACAAGGTCAAATGATCCACGAAGCGCGCATATCCCCCATTTCGATGATTTTCGTGTGCTATAGCAAACCATTTTTTGGGTGATCCGGATTTCGATGTCAAAAATGCCAAAATTTTTTGTGGAATTCCATCAAGACCTTAGATATGCATTCTGTTGGCCCTCATGGTCATTCCGACCCATTTTCACGGTCAAACGAGCCCTGAAGTGCGCATACCCCTCATTTTAATGATTTTCATGTGCTATAGCAAACCATCTTTTGGTTTATCCGGATTCCAACGTCAAAAAAGCCAAAATATTTTGTGGACGTCCGTCAAGACCTTGGCCATGCATCCGGTTGGCCCTCACGGCAATTTCGACTAATTTTCAAGGTCAAATGAGCCCCGAAGCGCGCATACCCCCATTTCGACGATTTTCATGTGGTATAACAAAACATTTTTTGGGTGATCCAGATTCCGACGTCAAAAATGCCAAAATATTTTGTGAAAGTCCTTCAAGACCTATTCCATGCATCCGGTTGGCCCTCAAGGCAATTTTGACTAATTTTCAAGGTCAAATGAGCCCTGAAGCGCGCATACCCCCATTTCGACAATTTTCATGTGCTGTAACAAACCATTTTTTGGGTGATCCGGATTCCGACGTCAAAAATGCCAAAACATTTTGTGGGCGTCCGTCAAGACCATGGCTATGCATCTCGTTGTCCCTCACGGCCATTCCGACTAATTTTAGAGGTCAAACGAGCCCCAAAGCGCACATACCCCCAATATCGATGATTTAATGTGCTATAGCAAACAATTTTTTGGATGATTCGGATTCCGACGTTGAAAGTAACAAAATTATTTGTAAACGTCTGTTATGAACTTGTCTATGCATCCAGTTGTCCCTCACGGCCATTCCGACCCATTTTCAAGGTCAAACGAGCCCCGAAGAGCGCATACCCCCATTCCGACGATTTTCGTGTGCTATAGCAAACCATTTTTTCGGTTATCCAGATTGCGACGTCAAAAATGCCAAAAACTTTTATGGACATCCGTCAAGACCTTGGCTATGCATCCGATTGGCCCTCACAGCCATTCTGACCCATTTTCCATGTCAAACGAGCCCCGAAGCTCGCATACCCCCAATTTCGAAGATTTTCATGTGTTATAGCAAACCATCTTTTGTATGATCCGGATCTCGACGTCAAAAATGCAAAAAAAAATTTGGACCTCCTTCAAGGCCATGAATATGCATCCTCTTGTCCCTCACAGCCATTCCGACCCATTTTCAAGGTCAAACGATCCCCGAAGAGCGCATACCCCCCATTTCAAAGATTTTCGTGTGCTATGGCAAAAAAATTTTTGGGTGATCCGAATTACGACGTCAAAAATGCACAAATTTTTTGTCGACGTTCGTCAAGAACTTGGATATGCATCCGGTTGTCCCTCACGGCCATTACGACCCATTTACAAGGTCAAACGAGCCCCGAAGCGTGCATACCCCCTATTTCGATGATTTTTGTGTGCTATAGCAAACCATTTTTTGGGTGATCCGGATTCAAACGTCAAAAATGCTAATAAATTTTGTGAACATCCATCAAGACTTTGTCTATGCATACGGTTGGCCCTCACGGCAATTTCGACCCATTTTCAAGGTCAAACGAGCCTCGAAGCGCACATACCCCCAATTCGACGATTTTCGTGTACTACAGCAAACCATTTTTTGGGTGATCCGGATTCCGACATAAAAATGCAAAAAAATTTTGTGGACTTCTGTCAAGATCATGGATATGCCTCCGGTTGTCCCTCACAGCAATTCCGACCAATTTTCAAGGTCAAACAAGCCTCGAAGCGTGCATACCCCCCATTTCAAAGATTTTCATAAGCTATTGCAAACCATCTTTTGGGTGATCTAGATTACGACGTCAAAAATGCCAAAAATTTTTGCTGACGTCCATCAATGCCATGGATATGCATCATGTTGTCCCTCACGGCCATTCCGACCCATTTTCAAGGTCAACGATCCCCGAAGCGCGCATACCCCCCAATTTAAAGATTTTCGTATGCTATAGCAAACAATTTTTTGGGTGATCCGGATTACTACGTCAAAAATGCACAATTTTTTTGTGGACGTCCGTCAAGACCTTGGATATGCATCCGGTTGTCCCTCACGGCCATTCCGACCCATTTTCAAATTCAAACGAGCCTCGAAGCGCACATAGCCCCCAATTCGACGGTTTTTGTGTACTATAGCAAACCATTTTTCGGGTGATCCGGATTCCGACATCAAAAATGCCAAACTTTTTTGTGGACGTCTTTCAAGACCTTGGATATGCATCCGGTTGTCCCTCACAGCAATTCCGACCCATTTTCAAGGTCAAAGAAGCCCCGAAGCGCGCATACCCCCTATTTCAAATATTTTCGTGTGCTATAGCAAACCATTTTTTGGGTGATCTGGATTCCGACGTCAAAAATGCCAAAAATTTTTGTGGACGTCTTTCAAGACCTTGGCTATTCATCTGGTTGGCCCTCACGGCCATTCCGACCCATTTTCAAGGTCAAATGAGCCCCGGAGCGAGCATACCCCCAATTTTCAAAGATTTTTGTGTGCTATAACAAACCATTTTTTGTGTGATCCGGATTCCAATGTCAAAAATGCAAAAATATTTTGTGGACGTCAGTCAAAACCTTGGATATGCATTCGGATGTCCCTCACGACCATTCCGACCAATTTTCAAGGTCAAACGAGCCCCGAAGCGCGCATACCCCCCATTTCGAAGATTTTCGTGTGCTATTGCAAACAATTATTTGGGTGCTCCGGATTCCAACATCAAAAACGCCAAAACTTTTTATGGACGGCCTTCAAGACCTTTTCTATGCATGCGGTTGGCCCTCACTGCAATTCTGACCCATTTTCAAGGTCAAACAACTCCCGAAGCGCGCATACCCCCCATTTCGACGATTTTCGTGTGCTATAACAAACCATTTTTTGGGTGATCCAGATTGCTTCGTCAAAAATGCCAAAAATTTTTGTGGACGTCTTTCAAGACCTTGGCTATGCATCCGGTTGGACCTCACAGCCATTCCGACCCATTTTCAAGGTCAAACAAGCCCCGAAGCGCGCATACCCCTCATTTCGACAATTTTCGTGTGCCATAGCAAACCATTTTTTGGGTGATCCAGATTCCGACGTCAAAAATGCAATAATATTTCATGGACGTCCTTCAAAACCTTATATATGCATCAGGTTGGCCCGCACGGCAATTCCGACCCATTTTAAAGGTCAAACAAGCCTCGAAGCACGCATACCCCCATTTCGACGATATTCATATGCTATAGCAAACCATTTTTTCAGTGATCCGGATTGCGATATCAAAAATGCCAAAAAATTTTGTGGACGTCCGTCAAGACCTTGGCTATGGATTCGGTTGGACCTCACGGCCATTCTGACCCATTTTCAAGGTTAAACGAGCCCGAAACGCGCATACCCCCCATTTTGATGATTTTCGTGTGCTATAGCAAACCATATTTTGGGTGAACCGAATTCCGACGTCAAAAATGCCATAAATTTTTGTGGACATCCTTCAAGACCTTGTCTATGCATGCGTTTGGCCTTCACGGCCATTCCGACCCATTTTAAAGGTCAAATAAGCCACGAATCGCGCATACCCCCCATTTTCATGATTTTTGTGTGCTATAGCAAACTATTTTTTGGGAGATCCAGATTCCGACGTCAAAAATGCCAAAATATTTTTTGGACGTCCGTCAAGATCTTGGCTATGCATCCTGTTGGCCCTCACAACAATTCCAACGCATTTTCAAGGTCAAACGAGCCCCGAAGCGCGTATATCCCCCATTTCGACAATTTTCGTGTGCTATAGCAAACCATTTTTTGGGTGATCCAGATTCCGACATCAAAAAAGCCAAAAATTTTTGTGTGGACGTCCGTCAAGACCTTTTCTGTGCATCGGGTTGTGCCTCACGGCAATTCCGACCATTTTTAAGGTCAGAAAAGCCCCGAAGTGCGCATACCCCCCATTTTGTTGATTTTCTTATTCTATAGCAAACCATTTTTTGGGAGGTTCGAATTTCAACGTCAAAAAGTCCAAAATTTTTGGTAGAAGTCCGTCAAGACCTTTGCCATGTATCCGGTTGGCCCTCACGGCAATTTCGACTAATTTTCAAGGTCAAATGAGCCCCGAAGCACGCATACCCCCATTTCGACAATTTTCGTGTGCTATAGCAAACCAATTTTTGGGTGATCCAGATTCCGATGTCAAAAATGCCAAAATATTTTGTGGACGCCGTCAAAACCTTGGCTATGAATCTGATATGCCCTCACGGCCATTCCGACCCATTTTCAAGGTCAAACAAGCCCCGAAGCGCGCATATCCCCCATTTTGACAGATTTCGTGTGCTATAGCAGACCATTTTTTTGGTGATCAGGATTCAGACGTCAAAAATGCTAAAAATTTTGTGGACATTCGTCAAGACCTTGGCTATGCATCCGGTTGGCCTTCACGGCCATTTCGACCCATTTTCAAAGTCAAACGAGCCCTGAATCGCGCATACCCCCAATTTCAAATATTTTCGTGTGCTATAGCAAACCATTTTTTGGGTGATCCGAATTCCAACTACAAAAATGCCAATTTTTTTTGTATACGTCCGTCAAGACCTTGGCTATACATCCGGTTGTCCCTCACGGCCATTCCGACCCATTTTAAAGGTCAAACGAGTCCCAAAGCGCGCATACTCCCCATTTCGACGATTTTCGTGTGCAATATCAAACCATTTTGGGGTGATCTGGATTCCGACGTCAAAAATGTCAAAATTTATTGTGGATGTCCGTCAAGACCTTCTCTATGCATCCGATTGGCCCTCACTGCAATTCCGACCCATTTCAAGGTCAAACAAGCCCTGAAGCGCGCATACCCCCTATTTCAATGATTTTCGTGTGCTATAGCATACCATTTTTGGGTTATCCGGATTTCATCGTTAAAAGTGCCAAAATATTTTGTCGAAGTCCTTCAAGATCTTGGCTTTGCATCCAGTTGGCCTTCATGGGAATTCAGACCAATTTTCAAGGTCAAACGAGCCTCGAAGCGCGCATACCCCCCATTTCGACAATTTTCGTGTACTATAGCAAACCATATTTTGGGTGATCCGGATTCCGATGTCAAAAATGCCAAAGTTTTTGCAGACGTCCGTCAAGACCTTGGCTATGCTTTCGGTTGGCCTTCACGGCCATTACGACCATTTTCAAGGTCAAACGAGCCCCGAAGCGCGCATACCCCCCATTTCAAAGATTTTTGTGTGCTATAGAAAACAATTTTTTTGGATGATCCAATTTTGACGTCAAAAATGCCAAAATATTTTGTGGACGTTCATCAAGACATTGGCTATGCATATGATATGCCCTCAAGGCAATTTCGACCCATTTTCAAGGTCAAACGAGCCCCGAAGCGCGCATACCCCCCATTTCAACGATTTTTTGGTGCTATAGCAAACCATTTTTTCTGTGATCTTGATTCCAAAGTCAAAAATGCTAAAAAAATTTGTGGACATTTGTCAAGACCTTGGCTATGCATCCGGTTATCCCTCACGGCCATTCCGATCCATTTTCAAGGTCAAACAAGCCTTGAAGCGCGCGTACCCCCATTTCGACGATTTTCGTGTGCTATAGCTAACCTTTTTTTGGGTGATTCGGATTCCGATGTAAAAAATGTCAATTTTTTTAGTGGACATCATCCTTCATGACATTTTCTATGCATCCGGTTGGCTCACGGTTATTCTAACCCATTTTCAAGGCCAAACGAACCCCGAACCACTCATACCCCCCATTTCGATGATTGTCGTGTGCTATAGCAAACCATTTTTAGGGTGATCCGTATTGCCACATCAAAAATGCCAAAAGAATTTTGTGGACGTCCGTCAAGACCTTTTCTATGCATCCGGTTGGACCTCACGACCATTCCGACCCATTTTAAAGGTCAAACGAGCACCGAAGCGCGCATAGGCCCCATTTCAATGATTTTTCTGTGCTATAGCAAACCATTTTTCGGGTGATCCGGATTCCGACGTCAAAAATGATAAAAAAATTTGTGAACATCCATCATGACCTTGGCTATGAATCCGGTTGGCCCTCACGGACATTCTGACCAATTTTCAAGGTCAACCGAGCCCCAAAGCGCACATATCCCACATTTCGATGATTTTCGTGTGCTATAGCAAACCATTTTGTGGGTGATCCGAATTCCAGTGTCAAAATGCCAAAAATTTTTGTGGACGTTCGTCAAGACCTTGGCGATGCATCCGGTTGGCCCTCACGGCCATTCCGACCCATTTTAAGGTCAACCGAGCCCTGAAGCGCGCGTACCCCCATTTCGATGATTTTCATGTGCTATAAAAAACCATTTTTTGGGTGATCCGCATTCCGACGTAAAAAATGCAAAAAAAATTTGTGGACTTCCGTCATGACCTTTGATATGCATCTGGTTGGACCTTACGGCCATTCTACCCATTTTAAAGGTCAAACGAGCCCTGAAGCGTGCATACCCCCATTTCGACGATTTCTGTGTGCTATAGCAAACCATTTTTTGGGTGATCCGGATTCCCACATAAAAAATGCACAAATTTTTTGTGGACGTTCGTCAAGACCTTGTCTATGAATCCGGCAGGACCTCACGGCCTTTCCGACCTATTTTCAAGGTCAAACAAGCCCCGAAGCACGCATACCCCCCATTTCGATGATCTTTGTGTGCTATACCAAACCATTTTTTGGGTGATCCGGATTCCGATGTCACAAATGCCAAAATATTTGTGGACGTATGTCAAGACCTTGGATATGCATCCGGTTTGCCCTCACGGCCATTTCGACCCATTTTCAAGGTCAAACAAGCCCCGAAACGCTCATACCCCCCATTTCGACAATCTTCATGTGGTATAGCAAACCATTTTTTGGGTGGTCCAGATTTCGATGTCAAAAATACCAAAAATTTTTGTAGATTTCCGTCTAGACCTTGGCAATGCATCCAGTTGGCCTTCACGGTCATTCCGACCTATTTTCAAGGTCAAATGAGCCCCGAAGCGCGCATACCCCCCATTTCGACGATTTTCATGTGTTATAGCAAACCATTTTTTGGGTGATCCGGATTCTGACATTAAAAATGCCAAAAACTTTAATGGACGTCCTTCAAGACCTTGGCTGATCAGGTTGGCCCTCACGGCCATTCCGACCCATTTTCAAGGTCAAACGAGCCCTTAAGCGTGCATACCCCCATTTCGACGATTTTCGTGTGCTATAGCAAACCATTTTTTGGGTGATCCGAATTCTGACGTCAAAAATGCCAAATTTTTTTGTGGACGTCTGTCATGACCTTTGCTATGCATACGGTTGTCCCTCACGGCCATTCTGACCCATTTTTAAGGTCAAACAAGCCTCTAAGTGCGCATACCCCCCATTTCGACAATTTTCGTGTTCTATAGCAAACCATTTTTTGGGTGATCCGGATTGGGATTTCAAAATGCCAAAAAAAATTGTGGACGTCCGTCAAGACCTTTTCTATGCATCCGGTTGGACCTCACGGCCATTTTGACCCATTTTAAAGGTCAAACGAGCACCGAAGCGCGCATACACCCCATTTCGATGATTTTCCTGTGCTATAGCAAACCATTTTTTGGGTGATCCGGATTCCGACGTCAAAAATGATAAAAAAATTTGTCGACATCCATAATGACCTTGGGTATGCATCCGGTTGTCCCTCACGGACATTCCGACCATTTTCAAGGTCAAACGAGCCCCGAAATGCGCATCCCCCCATTTCGACGATATTCATGTTCTATAGCAAACCATTTTTTTGGTGATTTGGATTGCGATGTCGAAAATGCCAAATTTTTTTGTGGACATACTTCAATACGTTGGCTGTGCATCCGGTTTGCCATCACGGCCATTACGACCCATTTTCAAGGTCAAACGAGCCCCGAAGCGCGCATACCCCCTATTTCGACAATTTTCGTGTGCTATGGCAAACCATTTTTTGGGTGATCCGGATTCCAACGTCAAAAATGCCAAAAATTTTTGTGGACATTCGTCAAGACCTTGTCTATGCATACGGTTGGCCCTCACGGCAATTTCGACCCATTTTCTAGGTCAAACGAGCCTCGAAGCGCACATACCCCCAATTCGACGATTTTCGTGTACTATAGCAAACCATTTTTTGGGTGATCCGGATTCTGACATAAAAAATGCCAAAATTTTTTGTGGACGTCTGTCAAGATCTTGGATATGCATCCGGTTGTCCCTAACAGCAATTCCGACCAATTTTCAAGGTCAAACAAACCTCGAAGCGTGCATACCCCCCATTTCAAAAAATTTCATTAGTTATAGCAAACCATTTTTTGGGTGATCTGGATTACGACGTCAAAAATGCCAAAAATTTTTGTTTACATCCTGTTGGCCCTCACGGCCATTCCGACCCAATTTCAAGGCCATGGCTATGCATCATGTTGGCCCTCACGGCCATTCCGACCCATTTTCAAGGTCAAACGATCCCCGAAGCGCGCATACCCCCATTTCAAAGATTTTCGTATGCTATAGTAAACAATTTTTTGGGTGATCCGTATTGCTATGTCAAAAATGCACAATTTTTTTGTGGAAGCCAGTCAAGACCTTGGCTATGCATCCGGTTGTCCCTCACGGCCATTCCGACCCATTTTCAAATTCAAACGAGCCCCGAAGCGCGCATACCCCCCATTTTGATGATTTTCGTGTGCTATAGCAAACAATTTTTTGGGTGATCCGGATTCCAACATCAAAAATGCCAAAAAAATTTGTGGACGTCCATCAACACCTTGGATATGATTCCGGTTGTCCCTCACGGCAATTCCGACCCATTTTCATGGTCAAATGAGCCCCGAAGCGCACATACCCCCCAATTCGATGATTTTCGTGTACTATAGCAAACCATTTTTTCGGTGATCCGGATTCCGACATCAAAAATGCCAAACTTTTTTGTGGATGTTTCTCAAGACCTTGGATATGCATCCGGTTGTCCCTCACTGTAATTCCGACCAATTTTCAAGGTCAAACAAGCCCCAAAGCGCGCATACCCCCCATTTCAAATATTTTCGTGTGCTATAGCAAACCATTCTTTGGGTGATCCAGATTGCGACGTCAAAAATGCCAAAAATTTTTGTGGACGTCTTTCAAGACCTTGGCTATGCATCCGATTGGCCCTCACGGCCATTCCGACCCATTTTCAAGTTCAAATGAGCCCCGAAGCGTGCATACCCCCAATTTTCGACGATTTTTGTGTGCTATAACAAACCATTTTTTGTGTGATCCGGATTCAGATGTCAAAAATGCAAAAATATTTTGTGGACGTCAGTCAAGACCTTGGATATGCATTCGAATGTCCCTCACGACCATTTCGACCAATTTTCAAGGTCAAACGAGCCCCGAAGCGCGCATAGCCCCCATTTCGAAGATTTTCGTGTGCTATAACAAACCATTTTTTGGGTGATCCGTATTGCTACGTCAAAAATTCCAAAAAGATTTTGTGGACATCTTTCAAGACCTTGGCTATGCATTTGGTTGGACCTCACGGCAATTCTGACCCATTTTAAAGGTCAAACAAGTCCTGAAGCGCGCATAATCTCCATTTCGACGATTTTCGCGTGCTATAGCAAACCATTTTTTTGGTGATCCAGATTTCGACGTCAAAAATGCCAAAATATGTTGTGGACGTCCTTCAAGACCTTGATATGCATTAGGTTGTCCCTCACGGCAATTCCGACCCATTTTAAAGGTGAAACAAGCCTCGACGCATACCCCCCATTTCGACGATATTCATGTGCTATAGCAAACCATTTTTTCGGTGATCCGGATTGCGATGTCAAAAATGTCCGTCTAGACCTTGTCTATGGATTCGGTTGGACCTCACGGCCATTCCAACCCATTTTCAAGGTTAAACGAGCTCGAAGCGTGCATACCCCCCATTTCGATGATTTTCGTGTGCTATAGCAAACCATATTTTGGGTGAACCGGATTCCGACGTCAAAAATGCCATAATTTTTTGTTGACGTCCTTCAAGACCTTGAATATGCATCAGTTTGGCCCTCACGGCCATTCTGACCCATTTTAAAGGTCAAATGAGCCCCGAATCGCGCCTACTCCCCATTTTGATGATTTTTGTGTGCTATAGCAAACTATTTTTTGGGAGATCCAGATTCCGACGTCAAAAATACCAAAATATTTTGTGGACGCCGTCAAGACCTTGGATATGAATCTGAAATTCCCTCACGGCAATTTCGACCCATGTTCAAGGTCAAACAAGCACCGAAGCGTGCATACCCCCTATTTTGATGATTTTCGTGTGCTATAGCAAACCATTTTTTCGGTGATCTGGATTCAGACGTCAAAAATGCTAAAAATTTTGTGGACATTTGTCAAGACCTTGGCTATGCAACCGGTTGGCCTTCACGGCCATTTCGACCCATTTTCAAAGTCAAACGAGCCCTGAATCGCGCATACCCCAAATTTCAAATATTTTTGTGTGCTATAGCAAACCATTTTTTGGGTGATCCGGATTCCGACTACAAAAATGCCAAATTTTTTTGTATACATCCGTCAAGACCTTGGATATACATCTGGTTGTCCCTCACGGCAATTCCGACCCTTTTTCAAGGTCAAACGAGCCCCGAAGCGCGCATACCCCCCCCCCATTTCGACAATTTTCGTGTATTATAACAAACCATTTTTTGGGTGATCCGTATTCTAACGTCAAAAATGCCAAAAAATTTTGTGGACGTCTTTCAAGACCTTTGCTATGCATCCGGTTGGCCCTCATGGCCATTTCGACCCATTTTCAAGGTTAAACGAGCCCCGAAGCGCACATACCCCCTATTTCGACAATTTTCGTGTGCTATAGCAAACCATTTTTTGGGTGATCCGGATTGCGATGTCAAAATGCCAAAGTTTTTTGTGGACGTCCGTCAAGACCTTGGCTATGGATTCGGTTGGACCTCACGGCCATTCCAACCTATTTTCAAGGTCAAACGAGCCTCGAAGTGCGCATACCCCCCATTTCAACGATTTTCGTGTGCTACATCAAACCATTTTTTGGATGATCCAGATTCCGACGTCACAAATGCCAAAAAAAATTTTGGACGTCCTTCAATACCTTGGCTATGCAGAGGGTTGTCCCTCACCGGAATACCGACACACTTTCAAGGTCAAACGAGCCCCGAAGCGCGCATACCTTCCATTTCGATGATTTTCGTGTGTTATAGCAAGCCATATTTTGGGTGATCCGGATTCCGACGTCAAAAATGGCAAAATTTTTTGTGGACGTCCTTCAAGACCTTTGCTATGCATCCGGTTGTCCCTCACGTTAATTCCGATCCATTTTACAGGTTAAACGAGCCCCTAAACGCGAATACCCCCTATTTCGATGATTTTGTGTGCTATATCAAACCATTTTTTGGGTGATTCGAATTTCGACATCAAAAATGACAAAAAAATTTGTGTGCATCCGGTTGGTCCTCACGGCTATTTTGACCCATTTTCAAGGTCAAATGAGCTCCGAAGCGCTCATGTCCCCCATTTAAACGATTTTCGTGTGCTAAAGCAAACCATTTTTTAGGTGATCCAAATTGCAACGTATAAAATGCCAAAAAAATTTGCGGACGTCCGTCAAGACCTTGTCTATGAATCCGGTTGTCCCTCACGGCCATTTCGACCCATTTTAAAGGTCAAACAAGCCCCGAAGCGCGCATACCCCCCATTTCGACGATTTTCATGTGCTATAGCAAACCATTTTTTGTGTGATCCAGATTCCGATGTCAAAAATGCAAAAATTTCTTGTGGACGTCTTTCAAGACCATGGATATGTATCTGTTTGGCCCTCACGGCCATTCCGATCCATTTTCAAGGTCAAATGAGCCCCGAAGCGTGCATACCCCCCATTTCGACGATTTTCGTGTCCTATAGCAAACCATTTTTTCGATGATCCGAATTCCAACTTCAAAAATGCCAAAATACTTTGTGGAGGTCCATCAACACCTTGGCTATGATTCCGGTTGGCCCTCACGGCAATTGCGACCCATTTTAAAGGTCAAACGAGCCCCGAAGCGCACTTACCCCTATTTTGACGATTTTCGTGTGGTATATCAAACCATTTTTTGGGTGATCCGAATTTCGACGTCAAAAATGCCAAAAAAAATTGTGGATGTCCGTCAAGACCTGGTCTATGCATCCAGTTATCCGTCACGTCCATTCCGACCCATTTTACAGCTCAAACGAGCCTCGAAGAACGCATACTCCCAATTTCAACGATTTTAGTGTGCTATAACGAACCATTTTTTGGGTGATCCGTATTCCAACGTCAAAAATGCAAAAACATTTTTTGGACATCCGTCAAGACCTTTTCTATTCATCTCGGTGTCCCTCACGGCCATTCTGACCCATTTTCAGGGTCAAACGAGCCCTGAAGCGCACATACCCCTATTTTGACGATTTTCATGTGCTATAGCAAACAATTTTTTGGGTGATCCGGATTCCGACGTCAAAAATGCCAAAAATTTTTGTGGATGTCAGTCATGACCTTTTCTATGCATCCGGTTGGCCCTCACGGCCATTCCGACCCATTTTTAAGGTCAAACAAGCCTCGAAGCGCGCATACTCCCCATTTCAACAATTTTCGTGTGCTATAGCAAACCATTTTTTGGGTGATCCGAATTGCAACGTCAAAAATGCCAAAAAATATTGTGGACGTCCGTCAAGACCTTGGCTATGCATCCGGTTGTCCGTCACGGTCATTCCAACCCATTTTAAAGGTCAAACGAGCCTCGAAGCGAATATACCCCCCATTTCAACGATTTTCATGTGCTATAGCAAACCTTTTTTTGGGTGATCCGTATTCTGACTACAAAAATGCCAAAAAATTTTGTGGACGTTCGTCAAGACCATGGCTATGTATCCGTTTGGACCTCACGGCCATTCCGATCCATTTTCATGGTCAAACAAGCCCCGAAGCGCGCATACCCCCCCCCCCATTTCGACGATTTTCGTGTCCTATAACAAACTATTTTTTCGATAATCCGGATTCCAACTTCAAAAATGCCAAAATATTTTGTGTACGTACATCAACACCTTGACTATGATTCCGGTTGGCCCTCACAGCAATTGCGACCCATTTTCAAGGTCAAACGAGCCCCGAAGCACACTTACCCCTATTTGACGATTTTCGTGTGCTATATCAAACTGGGTGATCCCAATTTCTCTGTCAAAAATGCCAAAAAATTTTGTGGACGTCCGTCAACACCTTGGCTATGCATCCGGTTGGCCCTCACGGCTATTCCGACCCATTTTAAAGGTCAAACGATCCCCGAAGCGCGCATACCCCCCATTTCGATGATTTTCGTGTCCTATAGCAAACCATTTTTTCGATGATCCGGACTCCAACTTCAAAAATGCCAAAATATTTTTTGGACGTCCATCAACACCTTGGATATGATTCCGCTTGGCCCTCACAGCAATTGCGACCCATTTTCAAGGTCAAACGAGCCCCGAAGCGCACTTACCCCTATTTTAACGATTTTCGTGTGCTATATCAAACCATTTTTTGGGTGATCCGAATTTTGATGTCAAAAATGCCAAAAAATTTTGTGGATGTCCGTAAAGACCTTGGCTATGCATCCGGTTGGCCCTCGCGGCCATTCCGACCCATTTTAGAGCTCAAACGAGCCTCGAAGCGCGCATACTCCCCATTTTGACGATTTTAGTGTGCTATAACGAACCATTTTTTGGGTGATGCATATTCCGACGTCAAAAATGCAAAAACATTTTGTGGACATCCGTTAAGACCTTTTCTATTCATCCGGTTGGTCGTCACGGCCATTCCGACCCATTATCAAGGTCAAACAAGCCCTGAAGCGCACATACCCCCATCGACGATTTTCATGTCCTATAGCAAATTTTTTGGGTAATTCAGATTCCGACGTCAAAAATGCCAAAAAATTTTGTGGACATCAGTCATGACCTTTTCTATGCATCCGGTTGGCCCTCACGGCCATTCCAACCCATTTTTAAGGTCAAACGAGCCTCAAAGCACGCATACTCCCCATTTCGACAATTTTCAAGTGCTATAACGAACCATTTTTTGGGTGAATTGCCACGTCGAAAAATGCCAAAAATTTTTGTGGACGTCCGTGAAAACCTAGGATATGCATCCAGTTGGACCTCACGGCCATTCCAACCCATTTACATGGACAAACGAGCCCCGAAGCGCGTATACCCCCCATTTCGACGATTTTCGTGTGCTATAGCAAACCATTTTTGGATGATCCAGATTCTGACATTAAAAATACCAAAATATTTTTTGGATGTCCTTTAAGACCTTGTCTATGCATTCGGTTAGCCCTCACAGCAATTCCGACCCATTTTCAAGGTCGAACGAGCCCCAAAGCGTGCGTACCCCGATTTCGATGATTTTCGTGTGCTATAGCAAACTATTTTTTGGGTGATCCAGATTTCAACGTCAATAATGCCAAAAGTTTTTGTGGAGTCTGTCAGGACCTTGGAAATGTATGCGGTTGGCCCTCACGATCATTCCGACCTATTTTCAAGGTAAAATAAGTCCCGAAGCGCGAATACCACCCATTTCGACGATTTTAGTGTGCTATAGAGAACCATTTTTTGGGTGATCCGGATTCTGACGTCAAAAATACCAAAAACTTTTGTAGATGTCCGTCTAGACCTTCGATATTCATCGGGTTGGCCCTCACGTCCATTTCGACCCATTTTCAAGGTCAAACGAGCCCTGAAGCGCGCATACCCATATTTCGATGATTTTCGTGTGATATAGCAAACCATTTTTTGGGTGATTCGAATTCCGACGTCAGAAATTCCAAAATGTTTTGTGGAAGTCCGTCATGACCTTTTCTATGCTTCCGATTGGCCCTCACGGACATTCTGACTCATTTTTAAGGTCAAACAAGCCTCGAAGCGCGCATATCCCCCATTTCAACGATATTCGTGTGCTATAGCAAACCATTTTTAGGGTGATCCGGATTACGACGTCAAAAATGCCAAAAAATTTTGTGGACGTCCGTCAAGACCTTGTCTATGCATCTGGTTGTCTCTCACGGCAATTTCGACCCATTTTCAAAGTCAAACAAGCCCGAAGCGCGCATACCCCCCATTTCGACAATTTTCGTGTTCTATAGCAAACCATTTTTTGGGTGATCCATATTACGACGTCAAAAATGCCAAAAAATTTTGTGGACGTCGGTCAAGACCTTGTCTATGCATCTGGTTGTCTCTCACAGAAATTTCAATCCATTTTCAAGGTCAAACATGCCCGAAGCGCGCATACCCCCCATTTCGACAATTTTCGTGTTCTATAGCAAACCATTTTTTGGGTGATCCGGATTCTGACGTCAAAAATGACAAAAATTTTTGTGGACATCCGTCAAGACTTTGTCTATGCATCTGGTTATCTCTCACGGCAGTTTCGACCCATTTTCAAGGTCAAACAAGCCCGAAGCGCGCATACCCCCCATTTCGACAATTTTTGTGTTCTATAGCAAACCATTTTTTGGGTGATCCGGATTACGACGTCAAAAATGCCAAAAAATTTTTGTGGATGTATGTCAAGACCTTGGATATGAATCCAGTTTGCCCTCACGGCCATTTTGACCCATTTTCAAGGTCAAACGATCCCCGAAGCGCGCATACTTCCCATTTCGACAATTTTCGTGTGCTATAGCAAACCATTTTTTGGGTGATCCGGATATCGATGTCAAAAATGCCAAAAAATTTTGTGAACGTCCTTCTAGACCTTGGAAGTTCATCCGGTTGGACCTCACGGTCATTCCAACCTATTGTCAAGGTCAAATGAGCACCGAAGCGCGCATACCCCCTTTTCGACGATTTTCATGTGCTATAGAAAACCATCTTTTGGGTGATCTGGATTCTGACGTCAAAAATGCCAAAAACTTTTGTGGACGTCCATCAAGACCTTGGTTATGCATTCGGTTGTCCCTCACGGCAATTCCAATTCATTTTCAAGGTCAAACGAGCCCCTAAACGCACATACCCCCTATTTCGACGATTTTCGTGTGCTATAGCAAACCATTTTTGGGTGATTCGGATTACGACGTCAAAAATGCCAAAATTTTTTGTGGACATGCGCAAAAACCTTGCCTATGCATCCGGTTTGCCCTCACAGCCATTCCGACCAATTTTCAAGGTCAAACGAGCCCCGAAGCGCGCATACCCCCCCCCTCCCATTTCGATGATTTTCGTGTGCTATAGCAACCAATTTTTGGGTGATCCTAATTGCAATGTCAAAAATGCCAAAAAATTTTGTGGACGTCCGTCAATACCTTGGCTATGCATTCGGTTGGCCCTATCGCAAACCATTTTTTGGGTGATCCGGATTCTGACTACAAAAATGCAAAACATTTTTGTAGACGTTCTTCAAGACCATGGCTATATATCCGGTTGTCCCTCACGTCCATTCCGACCCATTTTCATTGTCAAACGAGCCCTGAAGCGCGCATACCCGTCATTTCGACGATTTTCGTGTGCTATAGCAAACCATTTTTGGGGTGATCCGAATTGCGACGTCAAAAATGCTAAAACATTTTGTGGACGTCCGTCAAGACCTTGATATGCATTTGATTGACCCTCACGCACATTCCGTCCCATTTTCAAGGTCAAACGATCCCCGAAGCGCACATACCCCCATTTCGACGATTTTCGTGTGCTATAGCTAACCATTTATTGGGTGATCCGAATTCCATCGAATAAAATGCCAAAAAAAAATTTGGACGTTCGTCAAGATCATGTATATGCATCCGGTTGGCCCTCACGGCCATTCCGACCCATTTTCAAGGTCAAACGAGCTCCGAAGCGCGCATACTCCCCATTTCGACAATTTTCGTGTCCTATAGCAAACCATTTTTTCGATGATCCGGATTACAACTTCAAAAATGCCAAAATATTTTTTGGACGTCCATCAAGACCAAGTCTATGATTCAGGTTGGCCCTCACGGCAATTGCGACCCATTTGCAAGGTCAAACGAGCCCCGAAGCGCGCACACCATTATTTTGATGATTTTCGTGTGCTATAGCAAACCTTTTTTTGGGTGATCCGAATTTCGACGTCAAAAATGCAAAAAAATTTTGTGGACGTCCGTCAAGACCTTGAATATGCATTCGGTTGTCACTCGCGGCCATTCCGACCCATTTTAAAGCTCAAACGAGCCTCGAAGCGCGCATACTCCCCATTTCGATGATTTTTGTGTGCTATAACAAACCATTTTTTGGGTGATCCGTATTCCGACGTCAAAAATGCAAAATAATTTTGTGTACATCCATCAAGACCTTGGCTATTCATCCGGTTAGCCCTCACGGCCATTCCGACCCATTTTCAAGGTCAAACGAGCCCTGAAGCGCACATACCCCCATTTCGACGATTTTTGTGTGCTATAGCAAACAATTTTTTGGGTGATCCGGATTCCGCCGTCAAAAATGCCAAAAAAATTTGTGGACGTCGGTCATGACCTTTGCTATGCATCTGGTTGGCCCTCATGTCCATTCCGACCCATTTTCAACGTCAAAGGAGCCCCAAAGCGCGCATATCCCCCATTTCGACGATTTTCATGTGCTATAGCAAACCATTTTTTTGTGATCTAGATTGAGACATCAAAAATGCCAAAATTATTTGTGTACGTCCATCAAGACCTTGGATATGCATCCGGTTTGCCCTCACGGCAATCCGACCCATTTTCAAGGTCAAACGAGCCTCAAAGCGCGCGTACCCCTCATTTCGGGTGATCTAGATTTCGACGTCAAAAATGCCAATTTTTTTGTGGACGTCCGTCAAGACCTTGAATATGTATCCGGTTAATCCTCACGTCTATTCGACCCATTTTCAAGGTCAAACGAGCCCCCAATCTCACGTACCCCCCATTTCAACAATTTCAGTTTTTGGTGATCCAGATTCCGACGTCAAAATTGCGGTAATATTTTGTGAACTTCCGTCAAGACCTTGGCTATGCAAACGGTTTGCCTTCACAGCCATTCCGACCCATTTTTAAGGTCAAACGAGCCTCGAAGCGTGCATACCCCCCAATTTGACGATTTTTGTGTGCTATAACAAATCATTTTTTGGATGATCCGTAGTGCGACGTCAAAAATGCCAAAAACTTTTGTGGACGTCTATGAAGACCTAGGATATGCATCCGATTGGACCTCACGGCCATTCCAACTCATTTTCAAGGTCAAACGAGCCCCGAAGCGCGCATACCCCCCATTTCAACGATTTTCGTGTGCTATAACAAACCATTTTTTGGATTATCTGGATTCTGACGTCAAAAATGCCAAATTATTTGTGGACCTCCTTCAAGACCTTGGCTATGCATCCGGTTAGCCCTCACGACAATTTCGACCCTTTTTCAAGGTCGAACGAGCCCCGAAGCGCACATACCCCCCATTTCGATGATTTTCGTGTGCTATAGCAAACCATTTTTTGGGTGATCCGGATTCCGACGTCAAAAATGCCAACATTTTTTGTGGACATCCGTCAAGACCTTGGATATGTATCCGGTTGGCCCTCACAGCCATTTCGACCCATTTTCAAGGTCAAACAAGCCCCGAAGCGCGCATACCCCCCATTTCGACGATTTTCGTGTGCTATAGCAAACTATTTTTTGAGTGATCCGGATTGCAACGTCAAAAATGCCAAAAATTTTTGTGGACGTCCATCAAGAACTTGGCTATGCATCCGGTTGGCCCTCACGGCAATTCCGACCTATTTGCAAGGTCAAACGAGCCCCGAAACGCGCATACCCCTCATTTCGACGATTTTCGTGTGCGATAGCAAACCATTTTTTGGGTGATCCATGTTCCAAAGTCAAAAATGCCAAAATATTTTGTAGACGTCCTTCAAGACCTTGGATATGCATCAGGTTGGCTCTCACACAATTCCGACCCATTTTAAAGGTCAAACAAGCATCGAAGCGTGCATACCCCCCATTTCAACGATTTTCGTGTGCCATTGAAACCATTTTTTGGGTGATCCGGATTCCAACATAAAAAATGCCAAAATTTTTTGTGGACGTCCTTCAAGACCTTTTCTATGCATACGGTTGTCCCTTACGGCCATTCCAACCCATTTCAAGGTCCAACGAGCCCCGAAGCGCGCATACCCCCCATTTTGACGATTTTCGTGTACTATAGCAAACCATTTTTTGGGTGATCCGAATTCCGACACAAAATATGCCAAAAGTTTTTGTGGACGTCCGTCATGACCTTGTCTATGCATCTGGTTGTCCCTCACAGACATTTCGACCCATTTTAAGGGTCAAATGAGCCCCGAAGAGCGCATACCCCCATTTCGACGATTTTCGTGTGCTATAGCAAACCATTTTTTGGGTGATCTGGAATCCGACGTCAAAAATACAAAAAAGTTTTGTGTACATCCTTCATGATCTTTTCTATGCATCCGGTTGGCCCTAAAGTCCATTCCGACCCATTTTCAATGTTAAACGAGCCCTAAAGTGCATACCTCCCATTTCGACGATTTTCGTGTGCTGTAGCAAACCATTTTTTGGGTGATCCGGATTCCGACGTCAAAAATGCAAAAAATGTTTATGGACGTCGTTCGTGACCTTTGCTATGTATTCTGTTGGCCCTCACAGCCACTTTGACCCATTTTCCAGGTCAAACGAGCCCCGAAGCGCACATACCCCCCATTTGGATGATTTTCGTGTGCTATAGCAAACCGTTTTTGGGTGATCCTGATTTCGACGTCAAAAATGCCTGAATATTTCATGGATGTCCATCAAGACCTTGTCTATCCATTCGATTGGCCCTCACAGCAATTCCGACCCATTTTCAAGGTCAAACGAGTCACGAAGCGCGCATACCCCCTATTTCGATGATTTTCGTGTGCTATAGCAAACCATTTTTTTGGTGATCCAGATTCCGACGTAAATAATGCCAAATTTTTTGTGGACATCCGTCAAGACCTTTTTTATGCATCTGATTGGCCTTCCCGGCCATTCCGACCCATTTTCAAGGTCAAATAATCCCCGAAGCCCGCACACCCCCAATTTCGACGATTTTTGTGTGCTATAGCAAACCATTTTTCTGGGTGATATGGATTCCAACGTCAAAAATGCCAAATTTTTTTATGGACGTCCGTCAAGACATTGGCTATGCATCCATTTGTCCCTCACGGCCATTCCGACCCATTATCAAGGTCAAACGAGTCTCGAAGCACGCATACCCCCCATTTCGATGATTTTCGTGTGCTATAGCAAACCATTTTTTGGGTAATCCGGATTCCGACGTCAAAAATGCCAAAAATTGTTGTGGACATTCGTCAAGACCTTGGAGATGCATCTGGTTGGCCCTCACGGCCATTCCGACCCATTTTCAAGGTCAAACAAGTTTCGAAGTGCACATACCCCCCATTTCGACGATATTAGTGTGCTATAGCAAACCATTTTTCGGGTGATCTGGATTCCGACGTCAAAAATGCCAATTTTTTTGTGGACGTCCGTCAAGACCTTGGATATGCATCCGATTGGTCCTCACGTCCATTCGACCCATTTTCAAGGTTAAACGAGCCCCGAATCTCACATACCCCCCATTTCGACAATTTCATTTTTTGGTGATCCAGATTCCGACGTCAAAATTGCGGTAATATTTTGTGGATGTCCTTCAAAACCTTGGCTATGCAAACGGTTTGCCTTCACAGCCAGTTTGACCCATTTTAAAGGTCAAACGAGCCTCGAAGCATGCATACCCCCCATTTCGACGATGTTCGTGTGCTATAGCACACCGTTTTTTTGGAGATCTGGGTCAAAAGTTCCAAATTTTTGTACAATTCCGTCAAGACCTTGGATAGATGTTGGACCTCACGGCCACTCCGACCCATTTTTGAGGTCTAACGAGTCCCGAAGCGCGCATACACCCCATTTCACTATTTTCGTGTGCTATAGCAAATTATTTTTTTGATGATCCATATTCTGACGTTAAAAATGCTAATAATTTTTCATGGACATCCGCCAAGATCTTGGCTATGCAGCCGGTTGTCCCTCATGGCCAATCCGACCCATTTTTGAGGTCAAACGAGCCCGTGGCGCGCATACCCCCATTTCGATGATATTCGTGTGCTATAGCTCACCATTTTTTGGGCATCCAGATTCCGACGTCAAAAATGCAAAAAAATTTTGTGGACGTCCGTCAAGACTTTGGCTATGCAGTCGGTTGACCCTCAGGGCCAGCCCGACCCATTTTCAAGGTCAAACTATCCCCGAAGCGCGCATAACTCCCATTTCAATGATTTTTGTGTGCTATATCACACCAATTTTTGGTGATCCGGATTCCGACGTCAAAAATGCCAAAATATTTTGTACAATTTCGTCAAGAGCTTTGCTATGAAAACATTGGCCCTCATGGCCAGTCTGACCCATTTTCAAGGTAAAACGTGCCCCGAAGTGTGCATAACTCCCATTTCGTCGATTTTCGTGTGCTATAGTACACCATTTTTTGGTGATCCGGATTCTGACGTCAAGAATGCCGAACTTTTATGTGGACGTCCATCAAGAAGTTGGCTATGCATCCGGTTGGACCTCATATCAGTCCGACCCATTTACAAGGTCAAACGAGCTCCGAAGCGTGCATACCCCCAATTTCATCGATTTTCATGTGCTTTAGCACACCATTTTTTTGATGATTCAGATTCTGACGTCAAAAATGCCGAAACTTATTGTGGACATCCGTTAAGACCTTGGCTATGCAGCCGGTTGTCCCTCACGGTCGGTCCGACCCATTATCAAGGTCGAACAAGCCCAAAAGCGTGCATACCCCACATTTCAACGATTTTCGGGTGCTATAGCACACCATTTATTGGGTGATTTGTATTCCGATGTCAAAAATGTCGAAAATTTTTATGGACGTCTGCCAAGACCTTGGATATGCAGTTGGTTCCCCCTCACGGCTAGTCCAACCCATTTTTAAGGTCAAACGAGCCCTGAAGCGCACATACCCCCTATTTTGACGATTTTTATGTGCTAGCGTGCTTCGGGGCTCGTTTGACGTTGAAAATGGGTCGGACTGGCCGTGAGAGACAACCCGCTGCATAGCCAAAGTCTTGACGGACGTCCACAAAAAAATTTGCCATTTTTGACGTCAGAATGCGGATGACCAAAAAAATGGTGATCATCGTCGAAATGGGGGGTATGCGCGCTTCAGGGCTCGTTTGACCTTGAAAATGGCTCGGACTGGCCGTGAGGGCCAACCGGCTGCATAGCCAAGGTTTTGGCGGACGTCCAAGAAAAATTTTGACATTTTTAACGTTGGAATCTGGATCACCAAAAAATGGTAGTTCACCATCTTTTTGGGAGGTCCGAAATTTTGACGTGTTTTTTAACCATAAATTTATATGGACTTACATTAAGACCATATCTATGGAGGCAGTTTGTCACCGCGACCAAAACGACCCATTTTTTAGGCCAAACGAGCCACTGAGCAAGTAAACCCCCAATTTCACCAACTTTTAGTATGATATAGTCCACCATTTTTTTGGGTGATCTGGAATTCCGACGTCTATTTTACCAAAAATTTACTTGTATGTACATTAAAACCTTAGATATGGAGTCGGTTGGTCACCAAGGCCAAAACGACCCATTTTCAAGGTCAAGCAAGCCTAGAGCAAGTAAAGCCCCTCATTTTGTCGATTTTCGTGTGCTATTGTCCATAGGATTTTTGGTGATCTAGAATTTCAATGTGATTTTTGCCAAAACTTTACATCGGCGTTCATTAAGGCCATATATATGGAGCCAGTTGGTCACCACGGCAAAAACGATCCATTTTCAAGGTGAACGAGTCCAAGAGCAGGTAAATCCGCCATTTTTTCGATTCTCGTGTGTTATAGTTCACCATCTTTTTTGGTGATTGAGAATTCTGATGTGATTTTTGCCGAAAATTTACATGTACTTCTGTTATGACTTTATATATGGAGCTAGTTGGTAACCACGACCAAAACGACCCATTTTAGAGGCCAAAGGACCGGTAGATCAAGTAAACCCCTCATTTCATCAATTTTCATGTGCTATAATCCACCGTCTTTATTGGTGATCCGGAATTCTAACATTTTCTCCCAAAAATTTTCATAGACATCTATTATGACCTCATCTGTGGATCTAGTTGGTCACCACGACCAAAACGAATCATTTTTAAGTTCAAACGATCCTAGAGCAGGTAAACCCCTAATTTTGCTGATTTTCGTGTACTATAGTCTATAGGATTTTTGGTGATCCATAATTTCGACGTCAGTTTTGCCGAAAATTTACATGGAAATCTTTTAAGACCTTATCTATGGATCCATTTGAACACCACGATGAAAATGATTCATTTTCAAGGTCAAACAAGCCCAGAGCAAGTAAACTCTTTATTTTGTCGATTTTCGTGTTCTATAGTTCACCATCTTTTGTGGTGATCAAGAACTCCAAGATCATTTTTTTCCAAAAATTTGCATGGACGCTTGTTAAAACCTTATGTATGGAGCCGGTTTGTAACCACGACCAAAACGACCCATTTTATAAATGAAACGAGCCCAGAGCAAGTAAAACCCCTCATTTTGTCGATTTTTGTGTGCTATAGTCCATGGATTTTTGGTGATCCATAATTCTAGATACTTTTTTGCCGAAGTTTTTCATGGACGTCTGTTAAGACCTTAGCAAGCCAGTTGGTCCCATGGGCAAACCGACCCATTTTCAAGGGCAAACGAACCTAGAGTAGGTAAACCTCCATTTTGTCGATTTTTGTGTGCTATAGTCCATAGATTTTCTATAATCCAGAATTCTCGATTATTTTTGCCAAAATTTTTCATGGGTCTCCGTTAAAATCTTACCAATAGAGCCTGTTGGTCCCCACAGGCAAACCTACCATTTTCAAGGTCAAACGAGCTCCGGAGCAAGTAAACCCCCATTTTGCTTATTTCGTGTGCTATAGTCCATGGATTTTTTGATGGTACGGAATTCCAGATCTTTTTTGCCAACATTTTTTATGGACGTCTATCAAAACTTTAGCAATGGATTCAGTTGGTCCCACGGACAAATTGACCTATTTTTATGGTCAAACGAGCCCAGAGCAGGTAAACCCCCATTTTATCGATTTTCATGTGCTATAGTCAATGGATTTTCGGTGATCCATAATTCTAGATATTTTTCTAGGCGGAATTTTTCTTGGACGTCCATTAAGACCTTAGCAATGGAGTCAGGTTGTTCCCTCGGGCAAACCGACCCATTTTCAAGGCCAAACGAGCCTTAAGTAGGTAAACCCCTATTTTATCAATTTTCATGTGTTATATCCATGGTTTTTGGTGATTCAAAATTTCAGACTCTTTTTTTATCAAAATTTTTCATGGAGGTCTGTTAAGACCTTAGCAATGGAGTTAGCTGGTTCCCATGAGCAGACCGACCCATTTCCAAGGTCAAACGAACTCTAAATCAGGTAAAGTCCCATTTTGCCAATTTTTGTGTGCTATAGTCCATGAATTTTTGGTGATCCAAAATTCTAGATTATTTTTTGCCGAAATTTTTCATGAACGTCCGTTAAAACCTTAGCAATGAAGCCAGTTGGTTTTAGATTTAATTTTACCGAAATTTTTCATGAACGTCCATGAAGACCTATAGAGGTGATTTGGGCCTACTCTTCGTTCGCAGCCTTTAAATATTGGGCTACTATGGGAAAAATCGACAAATAGCTATTTTTGGATCGTTAATCAAGTTTTGATCTCGATTTTAAAACTGTTTAATATTTATTTATTTATTTAATATTAGAGCTATAGTTATTGGTACGCAGAAAATTGCTTAAAATAAAGGGAATTAATGAATTTATGTTTTTAAACTATATAAATATTGTGGCTGGGGGAGGGGG
>NC_028648.1:1914943-1926972 GCF_001406875.1 Solanum pennellii
GGGGGGGGGGGGGGGGGGGCTCATTAAAAGATAAATGTTGAAAATCGGATAACCTAGAGGATAAGAATTTATATCTTAACCTAATTTATTACAGACAGATTACGAGATATTCTTCTTCTTAATTAAATCACTAATCCTTCATTAACTTAGGAGTTGCTAATTAATAGTAAAATTTTATCTATATCAACCTTAGTTCACTAAAATTAAGGTAAAAATACATATAAGTTAACCATGGTTAAAGAATAAACTTGTACATATAAAAGATAAATATCAATCTTCCATTCAACTATTAGTAATTGTTGAGTGTAAATATTTGAATGCATGTTTACTATAATTAAGTGAGTTTAAATTATCGATATGAGCTGTGATGGATAATAAAAAATCCTTCATTCTTAACCAAATGTTCTAGGTTCAAGCTTTCTGCTCATGAAAAAAATCTCGTCGAAAGTATTCCCAAGGAAACAATCTTACTATTCGTGAATTTAGATTTAGTCGAGTCTCAATACAAATACGAAGATCGAACTAAAAAAAAGGGTGCAAACTTGAAATTTTTGTAAGTATAATAAATTAAGATAAACATCCAATAAATACTATGTTGAATTTGTAAGTCTACTTTGAATCAGCATTATATTCTTATATCCTTTTATAACCCTAAATGTTTAGTGGTTTAAAATTAATGTTATTCTTCTATATTAAACTAACATAATGCTTCAACCATTTTAATTTTTTTTTCACACATGTATCAACTACTAGTTCTCCTTTTGTTCCTAACAACTTTATTTGGTAGATTTATCACACATTGCATCATGGAGAAACATTACATTTATTGTCATATTACTAAAGAACAACAATTATTTATTAAATTCGTCACTAATTCATTGCTAAATAGTCCTAGCTAATTTATAACTGACTAACCGCTATGGATCGTATATGAATATTATTCGATGAAAAATGAATATATTAATAGATAATATAGATATTCATATTAGCAATATTCAATTATCGGTATAATGATAAGTATTGCTCCTTCATTCTTAATTAGGGGTTTTGAGTTCAAGTCTTTCTGAATACGAAATTGTTTTTTGTTAGGAAGCGTTTCACCCTCTAATATGGTACTTTCTAGCACAAATTTAATTTTATCAGATTCCAATATGAATATCAAACTTCTCGTAAGAAACCAAAGATCAAATATTACATTTACTTTTTACCTTATTTTGACTTGCCCCTTTTTCACTCCAATTTTTCTTTTTTTTAACTACTTATATTTATATTTTGCAGTGCACAAGTCAAATTAGTATTCGTAACGTCTAATACCAAGCACTAAATGTTGTCACATAATGAGACATATGAATTATTAATTACTCTCTTACCTCCCTAATACCTTTTTTTTTCTTTAAACTAGTTAATTATTAACTTGATAATTTTATTAAATTGTTACTATTTAGTAGTAAAGTTTTTCTAATTGAGTTATCCTGAATAACTATATTTTAAAAATCTAAATTTGATTACAAGTGTTTATATAATTATTTGTAAAAGAAAAAAATAGATTTATTTTTATTTGCTAAAATAAACAAGTAAAATTCAAAACAAATAATATAGGTAATAAAAAAAAGGGAACATTAAATATTCTATTCTTTCAAATTCATTATTATTGTTTCTGTTAGTAAAACTAGAGTTAAATTAAGTGAAATTTTGAAATAGACATAAAGTATATATAGCTTGGACAAATATATTTACAATTAAAATAATTTTAGGTTAATCCTAAGAAAAAATTTATGATAAACACTAATTAATAATATAATAAAAATAATAATAAGAACTAACATATTAATCAAAGGTAAAATAATATTGATAATGTTTTTTATTCTACAATGTTCGTATATATAACTTAAATTTTTACTATACAAATGGATTTATTTTACAATACCAACAATGTAAATATTTTTCTGTACAATTAGTGAATTTTATCATGCGACAATAAGTTATTTATTATTTTACCTAAATGCTAATTAATATTTATCGAAAGATTTACTTATAATGATTTTTTAAATGCGATATCTTTTGATATCGTTAGCACATAGCCCTTGAATTCTATATAATTGTGTAATTAGTAAATTTTAGTTTTAAACTTTGTGATATATGACTCAACATATTTATTATTCAATTAATTAAAATATATCTTCTTAGTTTATAGAAAATAAATTATATTTAAAACTATATTAATATCACTATCAAATATGACATACGATGTAACAAATTGTTAATTTAACATGACATATAGTTGATTAAGAAATCAAAAGTGCATATTTCGATTAATTGGAAATTAGATCATGTGCTTAGTCAAATATATTTATTTCTTTTACTAAACATAGAATTTATCTCCTTTTTATTTGTTTTAATTTTCTAAATCTATCATATTCACATTTAATGAAAAAAAATATGAAGACTTGCTTACTCACTTAAAATTGTCTAAATAAATCTCTTTAAAAGACAATTTTTTTTATTTTCATTTCTTTTTTAGGATGAATAATATTATCCTTTGTCTGTTTTAAATCACCTTAAAACATGCATAAATAACAACTTTTCTTCTCAATATATTTCTCTATCAACATTCCCTTTTTTTTCATTTAAAAATTCTAATTAGTTCTTAAAATTTGTAATTAAGAAAAAAAAATGGCTGGTGGTGGATTTGATGATAAAAGTAGAGGAGCAAGAGCTCATCTTTATGAATATAAAATTACTAGTTATTTTGTTTGTTCATGTATTGTTGCTGCCATTGGAGGTTCTCTATTTGGTTATGATCTTGGCATCTCTGGTAAGTACAATTTTGTTTTGTTCGGAGTTTATGTCAGAGTCAAAATTTTCATTAAAATGGTTCGAAATGTAAAATAATAAATAAATAAGGAAGAAGTCAAAGAGATCTAGTATATAGTATATATGTACATGAACAGTGTGTCAGAGACGGATCTAAGATCTAAGCTGTATGAGTTCAAGGAAAAAAAAACAAATCAATTTGTTGTATGAGTATGATTAGTAAAAGGGAATATTTTAGATAATTATCTTTGTATTTGATTAGAAGGAAGATAAAAAATTTCAATAAAAATAAGTTCAATCTTGTGGCAAATCAAACATTAAATTACAAAAGGGGAAAATGATTTTCTTTACTTTCATATTTTTCTCTTTTAGTCCATTTGAAATGGTTTCTAAATTTCATTTAGTGTTAAATTGGGAAAAAAATGTTCTTTTTTCGAAAATATTTTTCATCATTCAACTTGTTGATCAGACATAACATGACAACAATTTCAGCTTATCGTGGACGTGATCTTAAATAGAAGGCTATGTAGGTTAGTTAGGTTGTTGAGAATTATCTGGCTTATTTTTTTTATACTAGTAGTCGTTTGTTTAATGTTTCTTACACTTTAATTATCATATTATTTTGTTCTAGTTACTGATCATGCTTTAGTATGTACTCTTTTCATGATTATTTTAGTATTTTGTCTTGGCTTCTTCATTTTACAAATTGCTTTGTAATCCGAACTATATGTACTCTTTTCATGATTATTTCAGTATTTTATCTTGGCTTCTTCGTTTTACAAATTGCTTTGTAATCCGAACTAAGCATCTATTCAAAACAACCTCCTTACCTCCAATTTTGGCATAAAGTCGGAGTATATATTATCCTTCTCATACTTCACTTGCGTGATGACTTTGGATATGTTCACACTCATCTTGACTTTACAAATTGTCAGCTTCTATCTTTTCATATTGAATTTGACTTTTTGTTTGTTTGTTTCGTTCGTTTTGTCTTTGCGTGGCTCAATCTTTCTAATCGAAAAATCTTTTTTGACACATCATACCAATCACATGACTACTCCCGCTATTTCAAAAAGAATGACATACTTTCATGTTTAGTCTGTTTAAAAAAGAATGATCTCTTTTCACTTTTAGTAATATTTTAATTTCAATTTCCACGTGACACGCTTTAATGTTATTATTATTTTTCAGGTGGTGTGACTTCAATGGATGATTTCTTAAAAATATTTTTCCCAGAAGTGTACAAAAGGAAACAAGAACATCTAAAAGAAACAGATTATTGCAAATATGACAATCAAATACTTACATTATTCACATCATCTTTATATTTTGCTGCACTAATTTCAGCATTTGGTGCATCACATATTACTAGAAAAAAAGGTAGAAAAGCAAGTATTTTATGTGGTGCTATTAGTTTCTTTGTGGGAGCTGTTCTTAACGCTGCTGCGACAAACATCGCTATGCTCATCATTGGTAGATGTCTTCTCGGCTTTGGCATCGGCTTTAGTAATCAGGTAACTTACAACTTACTCATATTTTCGTTAACGAGTTTCAAAATTCATAGTCATTGTCATTGTCATTGAGTTGATTTTGTCACGAGCAAAATATTACAGGCAGTTCCATTATATCTATCAGAAATGGCACCAGCAAAAGTAAGAGGAGCAGTTAACCAATTGTTTCAACTCTCAACTTGTTTGGGAGTATTAATAGCCAATTTTGTTAACTATGGAACTGCTAAAATTCATCCATGGGGTTGGAGATTATCACTTGGAATAGCAACAATTCCTGCTCTTTTCATGTTTATTGGTGGTCTTTTCCTCCCCGAAACGCCTAATAGCCTCGTAGAACAAGGTAAGGTTTGTTTTACACAACAAATTTCAAGAATCTGTATTTCTTTCTTAAACTCTGTATCAAGTCAAAAGGGGCAAAATTATTATATATGTATGTATAGTAGATGATAAGTCTCGTGGCTTGTTGATTTGTTTACTTTTTGACATTCTGAATCCCCTTACTTGATAAACGGGTAAGGGTAAGTATGTTCGTCTAGAAGCCTCCTTAAAAGGATGGCACCAAACACCCTTCATCGGAAAAGTACAGTGACTAGACAAAGTCCTAAGGTCAATGTTTTATATATATAGTAGATACTGAATCCTCTTAACTTCTTCGTATGTCTTACTTCTTTATATTCTGAATTCCCTTAGTGAAAATCCCGCTCTTAGTGTTTTCGCTTGAAATATTTTCAACAGGCAAATTAGAGCAAGCAAGACAAGTTTTGGAAAAAGTTAGAGGCACAACAAGAGTTGATGCAGAATTTGCTGATCTTGTTGATGCAAGCAATGCAGCAAGAGCTATAAAACATCCATTTCGAAACTTACTTTCAAGAAAAAATAGGCCACAGTTAGTGATCGGAGCGTTAGCTATTCCAGCATTTCAACAACTCAGTGGAATGAACTCTATTCTGTTTTATTCCCCTGTTATCTTCCAGAGTTTAGGATTTGGCTCTGGTGCTGCTCTGTATTCATCTGCTATCACCGGTGGAGCGCTTGTCGTGGCTGCATTAATCTCTATGACATTCGTTGACAAGTTTGGTAGAAGAGCTTTTTTCTTGGAAGCTGGTGTTGAGATGATATGTGTCATGGTAATTTCTCGTTTAACTTCTATACATCAACGTTCATAAAAAGTGAAAATAGTAATTCTGTGAGTGTATATAACTTCTATACATGTTCATGTTGATACTAATGGTTCTTTCCTCGTAATTCTTTTCTCATCCTGACGTTGATCTCCCAATTCACTTCAACGCGCCCTTACTTGAAATTTTGATCAAACAGGTAGCGGTAGCTATCACTCTGGCATTGGAGTTTGGACAAGGTGTAATACTCCCAAAAGGAATTGGGATATTCCTAGTGATTATAATTTGCATATTTGTTCTTGCTTATGGAAGATCATGGGGTCCTTTAGGTTGGTTAGTTCCAAGTGAAATTTTCCCTCTAGAAACAAGATCAGCAGGACAAAGTATGGTTGTTTGTGTTAACATGATATTCACAAGCCTAATCGCGCAATGTTTCTTGGTTTCATTGTGTCACCTTAGATACGGCGTATTCTTGTTATTTGCTGGATTTATTATAATCATGACTTGCTTCATATACTTTTTGTTGCCTGAGACTAAGCAAGTTCCAATTGAAGAGATTTATTTGCTGTGGGAAAAACATTGGTTTTGGAAAAGGTATTGCTCATCAGAGGAAAATGGAATTGAATTGAAGAATGGAGATCTTAAAGTTTAATGTATTCTTAGGAAATGAAAACTATTGTAGAATTTTTATTTTGTTTGTTGCATCTTTTTTACAACTATATGTATGCACTTTGGATACTTTTATCTTTCTCTTCTGATTCCTATCGAGTTGCTCAAAAGTGAATTGACATAATTTAGGTAGCAGAAATTGAAGTGGAATAGTCGAGTTGCATATAAGTTGATCCTGATGCTACTATTGCAGAAAGTATTTATCCTCATAATATATACACTCACAAAAGGTGATGAATGAAGCATTAGTCTTCACTAATTGTGTGTTCACTACTAGATTATTTTCGCGAATAATCTGCGCCTTTTACACTCTGCTGCAACAAATACTAGTAAAAGGGGAAAACTTGCTGAAGAGTTGCACAAAGCAAAGTTGTTAATTTGTTATAAATATAAGTAAACATCACATACATGAAATGTATCAGAACAGTAATTTCGAAAGATAGAGACTTAAAATCGGAATAGTTCATTTCAAGAAGCATAATGCAGACAACATACAAGCTATCTTTCCATGATTTTTGGGGAAAAAATCATAAACATCTTTGTGAGTGATGGAAGATAAAAGAGTTGATGCAGTAAATGATCAAATATCAAAATTGTTGTCAGAGCCAAATTTGCAGCATTTTCTATGTTTACTCCTCGCGAAATATGCTGCACAAATGAGTACTTTGTCCAAGATATGGTATACTACTTGGAACTCCCTCTGCAACTTAATTTTGGCGATAAAACTTCTATCATGAAGTGGATAACTGTTGGAACTTTCAGAAAAAGAAAACCAAAACTTGTGAATATTGTCGATCAAATCCTAGCCCATCGACAAAAAGCAAAAGGTTTCTATAAAAAAAGTTTTGGCTAAGTTTCCATCCTATCAATTCATCATCTCTAATGTTCATAATTGGATTGAGACCCTCGTCGTGAGTACCATCAAGGAGTTGATTTTAAAAGTATATGGACATGTTGACGATTTCAACATCTTGCTTGAAGAAATCTTTACTGCTCAAGGACTAATATGCGGATTTAAGCATGGATTGCCCCTGATCTTGGCATAAATTTTTCATATTTGCGAAAGTTATGTCTTGGATGAGCAATTTGTTCAAGCTTTATGTGCAAACTGCATTGGTATAAAGGATTTAAGGGTATCTTGTTGTCATGGACTAGCTAATTTGCAAATTGCATAACCTTTATTGCAACTGAAGATAGTTTGGCTACTTTGTCTTCTTGAATCACGATGATTTGATATCGTAGCATTGAATCTTGAACATCCTTGCATTGAAAGTCGTCACTGGAATCAACAAGTAAATAAAACAACTTGTGGCAAAACCTTGAAAACTTTGCACCTCGTCGACGTGAGTGTTACTCACGTATAGCTGGAAGACCTTCTTTTCCGTCAACCAAACCTTGAATATTTGTACTTATCTAGTTACTTTAAATTGCATACAATCAAAATGTCAAGTTCCGCTCAAGTATCTTACACTATTGTGGTGCTTAGATTTGATTGATATTGAATTGGATATACCTAATTTAACAATCTTCATATATAAGTATGGTGATGACTTGTCAACACTCAAACTTATGAAAGCTTTAAGTTTTGCTAAAAAGTTGTACTTAAACTGCTCACTAGAGAAAGATTTGTTAATCGTCGTGAAATTTCTTGTAAGCTTCAAGCAGTCAAAAATTATTAAGTTATAACATGCTACATAGATTTGATAGTGTGACATTAGGTCTTAGGCCTAACTCACACCTCAAAAGCTAGCTCAAAGGAAGGAGGATTGCCCAAGCCTTATAAGGAGTCCACCCATCTCATTAATCACCGATGTGGGACTTTTGTCATTCTTTAACACCCCACCTCACGCCCAGTGCTTAGCATCTGGTGCGTGGACAATTTTAATTTTGGGGGTTCCAACATCGGGTGAGATGAACTCTGCTCTGATACCATGTGAAATTAGGTCTTAGGCCTAACTCACACCCCAAAAGCTAGTTCAAAGGAATGAGGATTGACCAAGCCTTATAAGGAGTCCACCCATCTCATTAATCACCGATGTGAAACTTTTGTCATTCTTTAACACCCCACCTCACGCCCAGTGCTTAGCATCTGGTGCGTGGACAATTTTAATTTTGGGGGTTCCAACATCGGGTGAGATGAACTCTGCTCTGATACCATGTGAAATTAGGTCTTAGGCCTAACTCACACCCCAAAAGCTAGTTCAAAGGAATGAGGATTGACCAAGCCTTATAAGGAGTCCACCCATCTCATTAATCACCGATGTGAACTTTTGTCATTCTTTAACAGATAGTTATACCAAAAACACAAAAATTACTCACTTGTGTACATTCTTGACATTTTGCTTCGGCTTTCTCCTCAGCTCGACACCCTAACTTTTGTCCAGCATCCAAGCATCCAGACCTAAACAATGGTTTAATCACCTCAATCACAATCTTTACCTTCAAAATTTCAAGTTTTATAAACCAAACAAATAATTGGGTTAAATTTAATAAAATCATCCATTCTTGAGAAAAGAATTGACCATTTTCTGCAAGAAAAATCATAGAATAAAGAATTACCTAAGCAAAAAATCAAGAGTTTGGAAGAGAAACTCACCAGCAGCTGTCAATGGAGCGGCCACAAAACCCTAAAGAAAAAAGGGTAAATTTGGAGTCATAATTTGTGATAGATGAAAGGGTTAAATTTTAAGTTTGGATTAAATCACCAAAATTCAATATTTATTTTAGCTAATCACTTCGTACCTCTATTTCATATTATTTGACCTATGTTCACATGACATACTACTTAAATTATTAATTTTTTTACAATTTTTAAAACTTTAAAAGTTTTGATTTTAATGTAAGATTTTGATTTTGTTTCAAGACTTTAAGCTTATAAGTGAACATATGTTATGCTAAGAAAATTGTCTAATTTCTATAAAATGATTCTTAAATGTCTAAAAATATGTAAAAACGGTGAGGCTTATATACTGTTTCTCCAACTCTCTATAAAGAATTCCGTAAAGATTTTGTAAAAAATCGTTTAAAAGTTATATCACCAAAATATTTATAGATTAACACACACGAAAAACTAAAAAAATTGTAACCTTCCTATAAAATGACTCATATATATCCAAAATATGTGCAAAAAAATGTCAATGTTTCACGTGTTGCTCCCTCAACTCCCTTCGGAGAATTCCGTAAAAATTTTATAAAAAAATCATCTGGAAACATATCACAAAATATTCATGAGTTAACACACACGAAAAAAACTTAGTAAACCATCTAATTCGTGAAAAAACAGCTACTAAATATCCAAAATATGTGCAAAAAATGGTAAGTTTTGACGTACTACTTTTCTTCTCCCTACAAAGAATCCGTAAAGGTTTTGTAAAAAATTAATTAAGAAGTCACATCACCCAACATGGCATCATTCCTCTAAAATGGCTACCAAATGTCTAAAATATGCGTAAAAAATGGTGTGAGGTTTCACTTACTTTTTCCCAACTCCCTAAAGAGGGTTTTGTAAAGAAAAAAATCTTTCGAAAATTATATTGCTAAAATATTTATGAGCTAGCATACATAAACTTTTTTAAAAAAAAATCGCTTAATTTTATAAAATATTTCCTAACCACCTTCTATTTTAATTAATTTCACAAGAATAATATTTATATATTATTATGTAATTAATATCTTTATGATTACGCAAAGCATGCTATATCCACTAACTCTTGTTCCATTTTGAAATACTAAAAAACATTAGCTTTGGTTTGATAAAAATTCCAGAAAAATTAATGGATTTTGCTACTCTAATAAATTAAACTTCTTAATATTTTTTTCTTTGAGTGTTTGTGGCCACTACCGACAGCTGCTGAGCTGAGCTTCAAGTTTTGATCTTTTGCTGGGTAATGCTTTATTTCAAGAATGCCTGAGTTTATCAAAATTGAGTTCTTTTTTAGCTTATAATTAGTTTTATGTTCATTTTAGAGATACCCAATTGTTGATTTGGCTCATGGAGCTAGAATTTGAAGGTAAAGATTGTGTTTGAGGTGATCAAAGTTTAGCTCTTTCTTGTTTTTTGGTTATTTTTTAGGCTCATTTTAGCGATACCCATTTGTTGTTTTTGGCTCATAGAGCTGGTTCTTGAAGATAAAGATTGTGGTTGGGTTGATAAGAAAGTTGTGTACTTTTCTTGCTTTTAGTACCTTTTATGCCCATTTTAGAAATACCCTGCAGTTGTTTTGGTTCTTGGAGCTTGATCAATTTTGTGCTTGAGTTGATAGAGTTCAGTTTCTATCTTGCTTTTAGTAACTTTTATGTTCATTTATAGAGATATTTAGTTGTTGTTTTGGTTCTTGGAGCTTGAATTTGAAGCTAAAGATTGTGCTTGAGTTGATCAAAGTTATGTTCTTTTCTTGCTTTTAGTAACATTTATGTTCAAGTTCAAGTTCAAGAGATAATTCAATTGTTGTTTTGGCTCATAGAGCTTGAATTTGAAGCTAAAGATATTGCTTGAGTTGATAAAAAAGTTCATCTCCTTGCTTGCTTTTAGCAACTTTCATGTTCATATTTAAGAGATATCCTGTTGTTGTTTTAGTACTTGGAGCTTGAATTCGCAGCTAAAGATTGTTCTTGACAGCTTAGTCAAGCTATTTTGTTGGTGGTTAGACCAACTATGTTGTATTGGGTGTTGTCCAATCAAGAATTCTCACATTTAGAAGATGAAAGTTGCGGAAATGAGGATGTTGCGATGAATGTATGGGCGTACTAGGAGAAATAGGATTAGAAATGAGGATATTTGGGACAAGATGGGAGTGGTTTCTGTGGAGGACAACATGCAGGAAGCGAGACTTAGATGGTTTGTACATGTGAAGATGTACGGATGCCTCAATGCGGAAGTGTCAGAATTTGGCTATGGGTAGTTTAGGAGAGGTAGAGGTAGGCCAAAGTAGCATTGGAAAGGGATGATTAGACAAAACATGATGCAGCTTTAGCTCACCGAGGATATGACCTTAAATTAGAGGGTTGTCTTGCTATCACTCTATACTAGTAGTCGTAGTACTACTACGGTAGTTTCTTGTCCTTCGATTTCTATTACTATTTGTTGTTTCTTGTACTTCGATTATCGTATTATTTTGTTGTAGTTACTGATCAGAATGTCTTGTTATGCTTTCAGTTCTGATTATTCTTTTTCTGAACTGTTTTCCTTGAGCTGAGGGTCTATTGGAAACAACCTCTTTACCTCTAAGCTAGGGGTAAGGTATGCGTACACTCTATCCTCTACGAACCCCACTTTGTAGGACTACATTGGATATATTGTTGTTGTAGTCAAGCTCTTATATAGTAGATAGTTCATTTTCAGTACATCTTGAATATAGTGTAAAATACATATTTTTCATAATCTATCATTATATGGAGATTGGGCTAGTTTTTGAACCTTAAATCTTTTTCAAGAAATATGTATAGTTTAAGTGGAAGGCAGTAGGCGCGACCAAAGCATTGATTGTGCTTAAGACTCTGATGATTACCTCTCCTCTGTGTGTTCATGAATAGTAAAAAGTACGAGATTTTTTACGAATAGTAGATTTTTATGCAGGAAATGATGAAGCATATTCTTATTGCTATGACGAGCTATTGATATTGAGCTGAACTTTAAGAATGAAGTACAGCTCGAAGTTTCAATCGGTGTGTCAAATTGATAAAAGAAAATGGATTTTGGTAGTGGTTTTGGTGGCTGTGACTCATTTATTTTGTCAGACCTTGATGCTTCCGTATGGAAATGCTCTTCATTCCCTGTTATCCGAGAGCAATATTCAGCTACCCAAAAAGGTAAGTCAGTCGAGTAAAGAACCTTCTGTTGTTGAATCAGCTAAGATTGGTGAAAGATTTTCCGGAACGCTTTCAAGCTTTGATGATGTACATATGTTGGCTCATCGCT
>NC_028648.1:1936972-1941601 GCF_001406875.1 Solanum pennellii
AGTTGCAATTGAGTTGATAAGAGAATATTTAGTAAATGTATTGCTTCAATTGAGTTTTTGAAGCTCTTTGAGTTTGATTTGGGTACTGAATTAAAATGACAGGTGATGAGAAGCCGCAGAAATAATAATTTTCTGCCAGTTTTTTACCAGAAAAAGAGACCTCATGAGGTCTCTTTTTTGCATTAATTTTCCAGATAATTCATAATAGAGACCTCATGAGGTCTCTTTTTTGCATTAATTTTTCCAGATATTTCATAATAGAGACCTCATGAGGTCTCTAATTACCATTTTCTATTTTATAAATGCAGAAAAGAGACCTCATGAGGTCTCCAATTTGTATTAATTTTTTCAGCTACTTCATAATAGAGACCTCATCAGGTCTCTAATTAACATTTTATATTTTATAAATGCAGAAAAGAGACCTCATGAGGTCTCTATTCTGCATTATATTTTTCGTAAATTTCATTATGGAGAGCTCTCGAGGTCTCCAAAAATAAATGCAGAACAGAGACCTCATGAGGTCTCTACTTTAAAATAATATAAGATAAAATTAAATAATATCTTAGCGACCTCATGAGGTCTCTTTATTAAAATATAAAATTAAATAATATAATAAAATTGTGACCTCATGAGGTCTCTATGTAAAAAATATAAAATTAAATTAAATAATACAATAGTGACCTCATGATGTCTCTTTTTTGTAAAAAATCAGATAATTTGTTGGTGACCTCGTGAGGTCTCCGTTTGGCGACCTCATGAGGTGTCTGTAAAAAAGTGACCTGCATTTTACTGACCTAGCGTTGAGGTCTCTTTTTCGGTCTCTTTTTTTCAAAAAGAGACCTCGTGAGGTCTCTTTTCTAGGTCTCTTTTTGGCCTTTTTTTAGTAGTGATATATGCCAAAACTAAATAAAATACCTCAGTCCCTCTTCCATTCTTCATCTCCACATATTAGATATGGTTTTTTTTCCTTACAAATTTACCCTAGCTAGATATGTTGGGTTTTATTTGCCCTGATTTCTTACCATAATAGGTTTTCCTTTTAGGAAAAGGTTTTGGATTGACTAATCCTTTTCTTTTAGAAAAAGGTTCAGGACTCTATAAATAGAGGAATGTTCCTACTAAATTAAACAGCATTCACAATGTAGTCTTAAGGGCTTTGAGAGTTTTGGTTAGGAGGAGAATTTATGGATCACAAGTTTGATACGTTATCACTTGTGTGAACCTCCTATGTATTCCGAGTGAATTGGTTGAGGTTGTTTCCCTCTGTATTTTGTACTCTCATATTTATAGTGGACTGCTCATCTCCTTTGTGGACGTAGGTCGATTGACTGAACCACATTAAATCTTTGTGTCTTTTGGTATATTTCTCCTCGTCTTCTTACTCGTGATCTTTCGAGATTTGCTTTGCTAGCTTCCGCATTTACACCTACTTATTTTTGGTCCTAACAAGTGGTATCAGAGCTAAGGAGATTCAACACGATCACTGAAGATGGATAGTTCAAAGCTTGGAATCGAGAAGTTTGATGGATCTGATTTCAGTTTCTCGAAGATGCAGGTCGAAGATTATCTGTACCGGAAAGATCTTCACGAATCGTTGATCGGGGTGAAGCCGGAATCCATGACGGAGGAGAAGTGGAAACTCAAGGATCGCCAGGCTCTAGGGTTGATCCGGTTGACTTTGTCAAGAAACGTGGCGTTCAACATCGTGAAGGAGAAGACTACATCCGGTCTGTTGAAGGCACTGTCAAACATGTATGAAAAACCATCGGCTATGAACAAGGTATATTTGATGCGTAGATTGTTCAATTTACAGATGTCTGAAACTGGATCCGTTTCTCATCATATAAATGAGTTCAATATGATTGTGAGTCAACTCAATTCTGTGGATATTAATTTCGAAGATGAAATTAAGGCGTTGATTTTGATGTCATCTCTGCCCGAGTCTTGGGATACTGTTGTTGCTGCGATTAGCAGTTCCCGTGGATCTGAGAAACTGAAGTTTGATGAAATCCGTGATGTTGTTCTTAGCGAAAGTATTCGCAAACGAGAAGTGGGAGATTCATCGGGCAGTGCTCTCAGCGTTGATCGAAGGGGGAGAAGTAAGACGAAAGGCCAAAATCAACATGGTCGATCAAAATCAAAGAATCGAGGAAAATCCCTGAACAGATCAAACATGACTTGTTGGAACTGTGGAGAAAAAGGGCACTTTCGGACGAACTGTACAAAGCCAAAGAAGAAACAGAATCAGAAATTTGGAGATGACAATGATTCTGTAAATTCAGCAGAGGACATTGGGGATGCTCTAATCCTTAGTGTGAACAGCCCGGTTGAATCATGGATTTTGGATTCTGGTGCATCTTTCCATTCGTCTCCAAGCAAGGAGTTGTTCCAAAATTTCAAATCTGGAAATTTTGGAAAAGTATATCTTGCTGACAATAAAGCCTTAGAGATTGAAGGAAAGGGGGATGTTTGCATAAAGACCACCTCGGGAAACCAGTGGACATTGGAGGATGTCAGATATATTCCTGGGATCAAGAAAAATCTGATCTCTGTTGGTCAGTTGGATAGCACGGGATATGCAGCAGAGTTTGGGAAAGGTTCGTGGAAGATCGTGAAAGGTGCTATGGTAGTAGCTCGTGGCACCAAATCTGGAACCTTGTACACCACTGCAGGGTGTATAAACATGGCCGCTGTTGCTGAAGGTGCTTCCGGTTCATGTCTGTGGCACAACAGACTTGGACACATGAGTACTAAAGGAATGAAGATGCTGGTTGCAAAAGGAGCATTAGAGGGTCTGAAGTCTGTTGATATGGGTCTTTGCGAGAGCTGTGTTATGGGCAAACAGAAAAGAGTAAGATTCACAAAGACTCCTAGAGAGCCAAAGAAAGTGCGGTTGGAAATGGTCCATACAGATGTTTGGGGACCATCTCCAGTATCATCACTTGGAGGATCCAGATTCTATGTTACCTTCATTGATGATTTCAACAGGAAGGTATGGGTTTACTTCTTGAAGCATAAGTCAGATGTGTTTGCAACTTTCAAGAAGTGGAAAGCTGAAGTTGAGAATCAGACCGGTTTGAAAGTCAAATGCCTAAGGTCTGACAATGGAGGAGAGTATGACAAATCAGAGTTCAAGGCATTCTGTGCAGCTGAGGGAATCAGATTGATGAGAACAGTTCCTGGTAAGGCGAGGCAGAATGGAATTGCTGAGAGGATGAACAGAACATTGAATGAGCGTGCAAGGAGTATAAGGATACACTGTGGGCTGCCCAAAACACTTTGGGCGGATGCTGTGAGCACAGCTGCATACTTGATCAACAGGGGACCATCAGTTCCTTTAGGGTTCAAGATTCCAGAGGAGGTGTGGACAGGAAAAGAACTCAAGTACTCACACTTGAGGACTTTTGGTTGCACTGCTTATGTTCATGTTGATCCAGAAAAGAGAGACAAGCTTGATGCCAAGGCTGTGAAGTGTTACTTCATAGGCTATGGTTCTGATTTGTTTGGTTACAGGTTTTGGGATGACAAGAACAGAAAGATCCTGAGACATTGTGACGTGACATTTGATGAGTCTGTCCTGTACAAGGACAGAGAGCAGAAGGTTCTAGAGATTACAAAGCAAGTGGGAGTTGAGGTTGAGTTGGAGAAGAGTAACCCCAGAGATGTCGAAGCAGATACTCAACCAACTCCTACTGAAGAATCTGAAGTGGAGCAAGTTACACCTGAGCAGGTGTTAAGGAGATCATCCAGATCCATCAGGGCACCAGATAGGTATTCACCTTCATTACACTATCTATTGCTGACTGATGAGGGGGAACCAGAGTCTTTTGATGAGGCCCTACAGGTGGAGGATTCGATCAAGTGGGAGCAAGCCATGGATGATGAGATGAGGTCACTTGAGAAGAACGACACATGGGTGTTGACTGAGTTACCTGCAGGGAAGAGAGCTTTGCTGAACAAGTGGGTGTTCAGAATCAAGACTGAACCAGATGGCAAAAGAAGGTTCAAGGCTCGTTTAGTGGTTAAAGGATATTCACAAAGGAAAGGTATTGATTATGCTGAAATATTCTCTCCTGTTGTGAAGTTAACCTCTATTCGAATTCTGTTGAGTATTGTTGCATCGGAGAATTTGCATCTAGAGCAAATGGATGTAAAAACAGCGTTTTTACATGGAGATCTGGACAAAGAGATCTATATGCAGCAACCGGAAGGATTTGTGGTTCCAGGCAAGGAACACATGGTGTGCAAGCTCACCAGGAGCTTGTATGGACTAAAGCAAGCACCAAGGCAGTGGTACAAGAAGTTTGACTCCTTCATGACCAAGAGTGGATTCTGCAAAGCTGAAAAGGATCCTTGTTGTTACTTCAAGAAATACACTGATTCATATGTCTTTCTACTCTTGTATGTGGATGATATGTTGATTGCAGGATCTAGTATGAGGGAGATTAACAATCTGAAGACAAGGTTGTCTGCAGCGTTTGAGATGAAAGATTTGGGTCCAGCGAAACAGATTTTGGGGATGAAGATTTCTCGGGATAGATCTGCTGGCACTTTAAATTTATCTCAGGAGTTGTACATTGAGAAGGTGTTGAACAGATTCACGGTTAATGATGCTAAACCCAGGACTAC
>NC_028648.1:1941916-1978190 GCF_001406875.1 Solanum pennellii
TGGGTCACAAGCTTGATACGTTATCACTTGTGTGAACCTCCCATGTATTCCGAGTGAATTGGTTGAGGTTGTTTCTCTCTGTATTTTGTACTCTCATATTTATGTGGATTGCTCATCTCCTTTGTGGACTTAGGTCGATTGACCGAACCACGTTAAATTTGTGTCTTTTGGTATATTTCTCATTGTCTTCTTACTCGTGATCTTTCGAGATTTGCATTGCTAGCTTCCGTAGTTACACCTGCTTATTTCCGGTCCTAACAAGTGGTATCAGAGCCAGATTCAATGATGAAGTCAGGTTCAGTGGTTCGATAATCGATTATTGAATCAGGTTAGAAAGAGGTGTTCATCTTGACGGGTGTAGTTCTAGCCGCAACCTTTTTGACAGTAATGAAGATTTTGTTGGAGAAATTGTTTCAGAGAGGTTCTCTGTGTTGAGACATAAATTTTGCAAAGGAGATTATGGAGAGGAGAAGCAAGTTGTTGAAGATTAAGTAAAGAAGGTGGACAAATTTATTTTGTTAGAAATTCAGGCCAAGGGGGAGATTTGTTGGGTTTTATTTGCCCTGATTTCTTACCATAAATAGGTTTTCCTTTTAGAAAAAGGTTTTGGATTGACTAATTCTTTTCTTGTAGGAAAAGGTTTAGGACTCGATATATAGAGGAATGTTCCTTCTAACTTAAACAGCATTCACAATGTAGTCTTAAGGGCTTTGAGAGTTTTGGTTAGGAGGAGAATTTATGGGTCACAAGTTTGATACGTTATCACTTGTGTGAACCTCCCATGTATTCCGAGTGAATTGGTTGAGGTTGTTTCCCTCTGTATTTTGTACTCTCATATTTATAGTGGACTGCTCATCTCCTTTGTGGACGTAGGTCGATTGACCAAACCACATTAAATCTTTGTGTCTTTTGGTATATTTCTCCTCGTCTTCTTACTCGTGATCTTTCGAGATTTGCTTTGCTAGCTTCCGCATTTACACCTACTTATTTTCGGTCCTAACAAGATAAAGGTAATTTTTAATATATATTGTTTTGTTTTATTTTAGATTTCTTTAGCTTTCTATTTTCTTAATATATATTGCTTGTTTTTTAGACTTCCTAATTCTAATATATTTGAGGCTAAACTTTATCTTGTTTTACATAAGGTAATAAATATCTTTTAACTATTCCACTATATATGATAAGGGTTATTATCACGGTATACTCACTTGTCTTCCTTATATTATAAGCGTAAAAAAATAGTTTCATTAACCTTTTGAAATCAAAAAATAATATCTCTAACTTAAAATAAAGTTTAAGTATCAAGCCATTTATTGTAAAGAAAAAGAAAACTCGTGATCTATAAACCCAAATGAATTTGAAACTAGTTTAAAATCTAAAAAAGTAACTATAATACGTTGAAGTTTTAAGTTTATTTATCCATACTCATTTAGGCCATTTATTTTAAGGAAATGAATTGACATTTTAAGTAACAGAAATTCATTATCTAGAATCCTCAATAAATTTGAAATTAGTTTGAAGTCTAAAACAATTATTTTTAGAATTAAATTTTTTTAAGAAAAAAAAAAGAAGGAAGGAAGGTTGATATCTTATTCTATATTCTAATTTCAAAAAATTAATGTAATGATAGAATAAATTTCATATTTTATAAATCAGTTCATTTATAAATAAAAAAACGAATTCATGATTATCATTATTGTTATTTTTAAAACCAAGCAAATATTTTGATTTGTTAACAAGTTCAAATTACAAGCTACATAAATATATAAGGAAGAAGCTCAAGTTACTATACCTGAAAGGAGGTAGGAGTTATATTTGATTTGAGGTATTATTTCAAGTAGAATATTATTTTCAAGTAGTATCTCTTCATTTGAAGGATAAAACTTGTGCTTCATCAGGAACTTGTAATATATATTTTTTTATTTTGTAATATAATTTTATTTAGGTTTCTATTTCTTTGATAGTCTATTAACTAGTTGTCTTTTTATAGATTCACGGCGTAAATTTTAGATAATCTTGTGTTGTACTAGATTTAGGGGCAAGAGCACTATAGCAGCGGCATGTGCAGTACTAGAAAGATGTTCCCATCCAGCTGCATATGTAGAAAAATAGAACTTCACCAACCTATGATTTTTCTTAACAGCTCTACAGATAGGTGCATTGAGAATAATTAGATGACCAATGAACAAGAAGATTTAGTGAAAATATCCAATAATAAACATTCAAATAGAAGCATTGATCTCGACCCCTAATTTTACTACATCATCAAGAAAGCAAGCTAAAATTTCCAAATAAATAGGTTTGTCACCACCTATAATGCTAAGACGGTTCAAGGATTGTCACACTTTGATTAATTTGCCACCAAAGTACTCATAAAGAATCAAGAAATTGCAAATAGTATTGCCAAGATTTTCATACTTGGGCTAAAGCCTGGTTGGCCCGACGCGCCTGTCGAAAACTCTGAGGCGCTTCTCAGGCGCGACACGCCACCCTTCTGCCAACTTTTCCAACATAAAAGTGTAAAAAAAAAAAGATTTCTAATTGTAATAGACTTTGACTCTAATTTTCCTACTATTATAAATATACTCTTAGGGATACATTGTTAGGGTTTGACTTTTTATTGGTGTGCAATAGGTTTCGATCTTCAAACTCTTTTATTTTCCAAAAATCACATGATCAATTGTATTTTTTGGTTTTTCAATAGTATGAGTGAGTAGACACCCTAATTCTAGGTTGTAGCTACGAATGGATTGTTGATTATTAAAGTTTTTTTGTATTATTTATTGGTTGTCATTATAAGTTACTTATATATTCTTGTTTTAGAATTTTATGCTTGCACGCCATAAGATAAAGCTATTGTCTAATCTTAAAATTGGGAGAGAAAAGATCAGATAGACCAAAGAGTATATAGAGCTCGATCGATCCATTTGATTGAGGTGATTAGTGTTCACGAGTGACGCTTGGACGAACATTTTTCTTGGTTATTAAATATGATGAAATATAAATGCTCTCCAGTTAGTCTACTTTTTCCCGTTCAAAGATATCTTTAGATAGCTAATTAGAGTAGACACGAGGGAGGCATATAGACCGGCTCATATAATTAACCTTATAAATCAGTAACTTGACAAATGAATTTAGTTCTAAGTCGATAATATGATACATCAGATTCAATACAAGTTGTAGACCTCGAAATGTCTTTTAATTGATTAAGACGTCATCTTAAAGTCGTACGCAATTGGTTACTTTTATTTGTTGTATAATTAGTAGTAATTAACAATCATAACAATCTCTTAAATGGTTACTTTTTACTTTTATTTGTAGAATTAAGTGTTAGATATAAATTAATCATAAGTTCCTTGAAAATGATAACTCGTTTCTTTAAGAATCTATATTACTTGCACGACCATGTACACTTGCATGTATATTGGAAAAAAACAATTATAATAACTTAGGTTTAGAATGGATTATATCCCTACTTCGTTTTATGTTTCAGAAGTCCTTTATCATTTTGTAAATTTTAGAAGTCATTCCTTTCACTAAAAACATGGGAGAACTATTGCCCATTCTAATTAACTTAAGAGGCAATTTCTCATTGTTCAAAGAGAGCCAAAAAGATTTTCATGACAAGAACACTTGATGCAGAAAATTCAAGTATGGAGATAGAGCAAAAAAATTTGCTTTTATTGGGCTGATGACACAAAACTTGTAGACCCATTAGCCTAGTCAGGACATGATCACACTGTGAAAACAGAACTTGATCCTACAATTATCAGAAGTAGAGTCATCAATATGGGCTAAGCCCGTTGGATCAATCTGGTTTAATCCGTGATTTGATAAGGTTGGGTTAAGATTGAAGTCCACTTAAGAAAGAAGTTTTTTAGTCCGTGCTAAATAAGTTTGTCGATTTACGAGGTTTCAGAAATATGAATAGGACCGGACCGTGAGTCAAATAAATATAAAATAGAGTATTAAAAATAAAGAAAATCTAAATTCAAAATCTATATAAAGTTTGAAATATTTTAATTTGAATACAAATTATGTTAATAAAATATGTACTACATAAAATAAAATTTTCTAGGGAATCACTATATAGGCACTTATGGAATATTGTCATAGTTTTTGTGTTTTATTATGATCATTGAAAAATAATTAGGTTAAAATTCTATTTAGATATTTATGCTTTTACTTGAAATCAAAATTGATAAATATTATAAAGATGATTTTATTTATGTATTTGATTAAAAAGTAGTAACACTAACACCATGTAATATTGTCTTGTTGATATTTATGATAATACTTTTAGATTATAATTTAATTTGAAATTTTATAAAAAATATATTTTTAAGAAAAGATGGATGACCCGGCAAGCCCGTTGCCCACATACTTATGGGCTGGGCCTATCATTTTTCGATCCACACAAAAAATGGGCTAGCCAGGCCTAGCCCGTCAAATTTCAAAGCTTGTATGGGTTAGCTCGAATGGGTGGCTCAACCCATATTGACAGCTCTATTAAAAATTCTGGCTTTGCCACTGATTGTGAGGCTGGGCATGTCTAAGTGTCACGACCCGAGAACACCCCCTAGTCGTAACATGGCGTATTCGATCTCGAAGAGATCTTATACAAGCCCTTAGAATTCATTACATAAAAGCATATAAAATGTGGAAGAATTTATAACTTTCTTTAAAACATAACTCGAAAAGTATTTCATAAAAGCGGAAGTCTTTCTAAAATCATTGTCTCAAACCATCTATGAATGACATGAATAAAAGTCTTGGGACGCAGCCTCCGAAAAGTCTAGACATAAAAGTGAATGACATAAAAGAAACATAAAGGTTTGCCCTCGAAGCTATGAGGACTCACCACTTCTTCAAAGTCCTTGAAACTCTACCCTCCAAGCAACTCAAAGCTCCAATCCTACATTTGGTTAAAATGTAGGCAATATGTGTTAGTACAAAAGTACTAAGTATGAAAGCTAACATAACATCATAAGAATATCTTAAATGGTTAGTCAACATAAGACATAAGCATAAGAGATAATAACATAATCATAACATAAGCATCATATCATAACAAGTCAACATAAGGCATATATAAGTTCATACTTCAACCATTAGTCCTTCATACTAAAGTGAACTACTTCCCAAGCCACCTCCAAGTATACTTGTGCAAGGCCAAGGTAGTATCCCATTCTACTATCTAAGCTAAGTACATCTCTTTGATCCTTCTTGGTTATAGCCCACCTTCATACTTAAGACCTAGGTTTTCATGACATAAGAACACTATACCCCTAGATCACCTCAAGGCACACTTGTGCAATGCATGTGGGGCATCCCATTCTACCTCACATACTAAGAACATCTTGAAGTCATCCTATGAATGTGTTACCCCCTTTTAAGTGTCACTAAGGACCTGCTTTCATATTTGACAAGGAACTATCATCTTAAGTCAATCTTATCATGGAAGGAACCTATAGCCACTACCCAAGCTAGGCATACTTCATAAGAGGACATTTAATAAGTAGCTTCAAGTCATACTTGTGTCATGTATGAATGACATCCCATTCTATCATTCATACTAAGAACTCAATTAGGCTAGCTTACTCAATGCTAACTATCCTTCATACTAGATTACGAAGAATAACATTCTATCATGCTAAGCCTAACTTACTTGAAACATCATATCATACACCCCAAGCTATTATAGGAAGGTTACAATTAGACCAACCTAGCTACCATGCACCCATCCTATTAAGATGCAAGCTATCCATAAGGGAGTATGAATTCTCAACCCTAAGCTACCATGAGAAATCTTACTCAAGCTATTCCATGAAGGTCACCTTGCATGTAAGCCAAGATACCATTAGGAGAGTATAAGTCATTTATACTAAAGCTACCATGAAAAGGTTTTGGCCTAACCAAATCAAGCTATCATGAAAGCAATATAGTCATACTACTTTAAGCTACCCCTAGGGTAGTATCAACCTCCATCCTAGGCTACCTTGCCTATTCTAATGCAAGCTACCATAAAAAGCATTCTACCAATGCAAGGTCAAGTTAACCATGTGAGAGCTTAACTCCTCCACCCCAAGCTATCATATGATCCATCATATCAAGCTACCATGAGATCTACCATCCCAAGCTACATAATTCAACTATCTATGAAGTAGTCATAAGACTCGACCCCAATCTATTCTATCTTGGTCTTATCTTACCAAGTCAACTACACAAGAAGTGATCATATAACACAACTTCAAGCTATTCCAGTCTATCTTGCTTTGATTCATTTTAGGTTCTTAAGTCAACCTAGAATCCTTCTATGTGAGAAAACTTACTTCTCCTAGATTGTTCATGTTTAAGTGTATAAGAGAAAGAGAATACTCAAACAAGATCTCTTCATATTGACTTTACCCCCAAAGCCCTAACAACAATGGCTACAAGACCTATTTTCAATACTAACTCCTTTCTATCGTGGTCCTTGTCTAAATTACAAGTTATTCAATAACCTTGATCATTATAAGGTAATTCTAGTCATACTTGATCATAAAGGTTCAATTCTAACTTTACAAGGTAAGATCCTTCTTATTCGATTAAACCTAGTTCAATTCATATTTAGATGATCCAAACTATGATCATTTAGTATTCAAGACAATTAAATTAAGAAGATCAATTTAGAACCTTCAACCTTTCCTCTAATGGCCTAAACCCACAATGAACGCCGTCATCATCTTAGATTAGGGTTCATAAAGGAATTCACATGAAACAATCATATAATCACCATGTAAGCATAATTCAAACATAATTGAATGTTATCCACTAATTGAGGGAAACTATGGGGGCTCCATGGATGAAAGAATCCATGGATGAAAGAGCTTCACATACCTTTGATCAATTCCTTAGACTAAGCTTGAAACCTTGGTGAATTCGACCTAGTTGTTGCCCATCTCTTCTCTTCTTCTTCAATGGTGATCTTGAGAGAACTTTAGGGAGGGAATGGTTTAATTTTGAAGGATGAAGTCTAAATGGATACTTAACTATTTTAATATACTTAAAATACCTAAAAACACTAAAAATAACCGTCCATGGCTTAATTGGAATGTGGGGTGAATTTGTACCAATTCACCCCTCACTTGGCCGAATCTCGTGGCAGATTGCAGGTGGCCATTGACGGACCATAGACGGATTGACGGACCGTCCTGGTCATCCGTCAATGGTGATTGAGAGGGGGTTGGGGAGGATTTTGTGAGGAGACTAAGTCTCAACTCACGAAGCCAATCTACGCCCCTTCAATGGGGCTCGTGGATTGCATGTTGTGATTTGATAGTTGTTGGGTCCATTGTTTGGGTCCTCTTCAAGGTTCCTAGGGTGGTCCTTGGGGAGTCGTACCCGGACGTTTGAACCCTAAACATGCCCTTCTATGTGTAGGAACCATCTATGCTCAATTTTACATTCATACTACACTCCAAACTCAACCACAAGACCCTACCTTACACTAGTTCAACTTGACTAGTTCCCGAGCATCATGGTCACTTCTTGACGTTTCACTTCTAAAATTACCAAACTAAGTTAATCGCATTAGATTAGGTCTATAAACATCATTTTAACCCTTTTTAAGTTATTAGACCTCATTTAGGGCTCTAGCGTAGGTAATACGATTTCAGGAGTGTTTCACTAAGTCTATGCAAGACAGGACATGTCTAAGTTTAAGCAGGGCTATTGTGGGGCGGGGCGGAGTTAGTGGCGGGTTTAAAATTTTTTCTTTCACTTTCCTAGTCTAATCTCTTGGCTCTCTCAACTTTAAAGAGATGAAGCTCTTGACTGTTACCATATTCTCTTTTCTCAAATGCTTTCAAACAAGTACCTTTCTATATGATTTCTTATAATCAAATTTTCTAACTGGATTTTAGTTCTCTTTGAGTTAAATTGTATCAATTGTTAAATTTGTGTTCACTGTAATTGAGTTAGTTGTAATTTGTGTTAAATTGAGTTAAGTGGTAAATAAGTGTACTATTTTAGCAAAATAACATAATAAGGAAAAGAAAAAAGAAATTGATAAACACAAGTGGGGTGGAGAGGGGCGAGATAGGACATGTTAAAAATGAAAAAAAAAAGTTAAAGCGGGGCAGGTTGAAAATTCAGGGGTTAAGCTTGAACCCGCCCCATTGCCTCCTATACATTAGCTAATTTAAATAAAACACCCAAACAACGGATTAAATAGACTAAATTTAAATTCATAGACTATTCTAATTAATATCGTCTACCAAACATATTCTAAAAGTATTTTAGACCCTTCTCCTCATAATTAAGACTTGATCACTTTTTCTTAACTAGTATATGTACTCGCGCGTTGCGCGGTTCATTGATAAACGTAATATTGAGTAATTGTAAAATTTTGGTTATTAAAAAATGATATTACAAAGTTTATATGAGAGAATGTTAATATGTTTAGCACATCAACATCAATATGCATTTAATAAAATACTTTATGAAAATAAATCAATATAAGCTTAGTTCATTATCTAACCTTATGTATAATAATTTTTAAAATTATGTTCTTTATTTGTTGTTAAAATTAATCAAAATCATAAATGAACGGGCACATTCTCTTCTATCCCCTTGTTATCATTTGTTTATTATAATACCTTTTATTAATTTATTCACATAGTGATTTACCTTAATTAAATCATGAAATAAACATATTATATATTTTTTTCAATATGATATATTTAGTTTTAATCATTGACATTACTGCAAAATGAATTTGAATTAATGCAAATTATTACTCAATATTTATTAAGATTTTATACGCTTGTTTGATTGTTTAACCACTAATGATCTCTCCTTTTTATAAGTGAAAAGTAAACATGCGGTTAAAATAAAGGGAAAATTATGCGGCTAAGCAAACTTATACTATTTAATTACTCATCATAGCTATAGTTTGCTATAATTACCACTTGCGACTAACATTGTACATTAATTACGTGGGCTGACTTCGAATTTGTATAATTAGTCATGTTTGTATATGTATAATTCGTCAGGACATACAAAAAAAAAGTATAATATACAATTTTTTTAACCTATATACATATATAATTCATTTCTTTCCCACTCTCTGCCATCTCTGGCTCGCCTCTCTCCTCCCTCTCTCAATCTCGCTCACCTCTCTCCTCCCTCTCTCAATCTCGCTTGCCTCTCTCCTCTCTCTCTTAATCTCGCTTCCCATTTATACAAATGTATATGTATAATATACAGTTATATACAATTATATGCATATACAGTTCACCTCTCTCCCACTCTCTGCCCTCTCTCACTCGCCACTTTCATCCCTCTCTCGATCTCGCTCACCTCTCTCCTATATCTCCCAGTCTCGCTCGCCTCTCTCCTCCCTCTCCCAATCTCTCTTGCCATATATACAAATACATATGTGTAATATACAATTATCTAACCAATATACATATACAGTTCACCTTTCTCCACTATTTTCCCCCTCTCTCGCCTCTCTCCTCTCTCTCCCAGCCTCGCTCTACTCTCTCTTCCCTCTCTCAATCTCGCTCGCCTCTCTCCTCCCTCTCTCAATCTCGCTTGCCATTTATACAAATGTATACCATATATACAAATACATATGTATAATATACAATTATCTAACCAATATACATACATTCATCTTTCTCCACTATTTCCCCCTCTCTCTCTCCTCTCTCCTCTCTCTACCAGTCTCGCCCTCCTCTCTCCTCCTTCTCTCAATCTCGCTCGCCTCTCTCCTCCCTCTTTCAATCCCGCTTGCCATTTATACAAATGTATATGTATAATATACAGTTATATACATAATCAATTCACCTCTCTCCCACTCTCTGCCCTCTCTCGCTTGCCTCTCTCATCCCTCTCTCGATCTCGCTCACCTCTCTCCTCTCTCTCCCAGTCTCGCTCACCTTTCTCCTCCCTCTACCAATCTCTCTTTCCATATATACAAATACATATGTATAATATACAATTATCTAGCCAATATACATATACGATTCACCTCTCTCCACTATTTTTCCCCTCTCTCTCCCAGTCTCGCTCACCTCTCTCATCCATATAACATGTAGCTATNGAGTAAGAAGACAACGAGAAATATACCAAAAGACACAAAGATTTAACGTGGTTCGGTCAATCGATCTACGTCCACAAAGGAGATGAGCAATCCACTATAAATATGAGAGTACAAAATACAGAGAGAAACAACCTCAACGAATTCACTCGGAATACATGGGAGGTTCACACAAGTGATAACATATCAAGCTTGTGACCCATAAATTCTCCCCCTAACCAAAACTCTCAAAGCCCTTAAAACTACATTGTGAATGCTGATTAAGTTAGAAGGAACATGTCTCTATTTATAGAGTCCTAAACCTTTTCCTACTAGAAAAAGGATTAGTCAATCCAAAACCTTTTCCTAAAAGGAAAACCTATTTATGGTAAGAAATTTAGGACAAATAAAACCTAACAATTACCACTAATAATTATTGCTTTGAACTTGGAATCTAGTCTAGTTTGAATAAATAATTAAAAAGATGAAAAATACAAATTATGTAATCTATATACATATATAAATGTGAATCCAAAATCGCTGATGTGGCAACCCTCAATGGCCACCATTTGAAAATCTTTATTTTATCTTTTTAATTAATTAAATAAAAATCTGTGTTTTTATTATTTTATCTTTTTCATTAAATAAAAGTCTGTGTTTTTACCCAAAATAAAAGTAACCCCTCATTTAAAAGATCACACTAAATAGCAATAATTAATTAATCAGCCCACAACCACTCAAATTCAACCCATTTGAAACGGTTCAAATCCAGCCCACTAACATATTCTTAAATATCCAATTTAATACGCTACCAGAAGGCAAACGGCAGCAATATCATCCACTAGCAAATCACTTCCACAGTTCCACCCAACCTGCATCAGAAAACATATTTGATAAAAATGAAGGGCAAACATTTCCCCCACAGAAATGTGGTACGAGGTCAACGGACACAACCTAAGGTAAGCAATTTAAACATAATTTAGAGCAACAGTCATAGACCTTCAACATATCAGTTCACAATCTATAGTTACAGTATTGATATATACTAGCTTTGGTACATATTACCTGTCTTCTGCGAATTTGAAGCTAAAGATATAGCTTGAGTTGATAAAATAATTCAGCTTCTTTCTTGCTTTTAGCAACTTTTATATTCATATTTAAGAGATACCCTGTTGTTGTTTTAGTACTTGGAGCTTCAATTCGCAGCTAAAGATCGTTCTTGACAGCTAAGTCAAGCTATTTTGTTGGTAGTTAGACCAACTATATTGTATTGGGTGTTGACCAATATTTGTTGTTTCTTGTACTTCGATTATCGTATTATTTTATTGTAGTTACTGATCAGAATGTTTTAGTATGCTTTCAGTTCTGATTATTCTTTTCCTAGACTGTTTTTCCTTGAGCTGAGGATCTAAGGAAATAGCCTCTCTACCTCTAAGCTAGGGGAAAGGTATGTGTATACTCTACTCTCTCCAAACCCTACTTTGTAGGACTACATTGGATATGTTGTTGTTGTAGTCAAGCTCTTATGTAGTAGATAGTTCAATTTCAGTACATCTTGAATATAGTGTAAAATACATATTTTTCAAAATCTATCTTTATATAGAGATTGGGCTAGCTTTTGAACCTTAAATATTTTTCAAGATTATGTATCGTTTAAGTGGAAGGCAGTAGGCGCGACCAAAGATTTCTTATTACGAATTATAGATTTTTATGCAGGAAATGATGAAGCGGATTCTTATTGCTATGACAAGCTATTAATTTTGAGCTGAACTTTAAGAATAAAGTACAACTTGGAGTTACAATCTGTGTGTCAAATTGATAAAAGGAACTGGATTTTGGTAGTGGTTTTTGTGGCTGTGACTCATTTATTTTGTCAGACCTTGATGCTTCCATATAGAAATGCTCTTCATTCTCTTTTATCCGAGAGCAATATTCAGCTACCCGAAAAGGTAAGTCAGTCGAGTAAAGAACCTTCTGTTGTTGAATCAACTAAGGTTGATGAAAGATTTTCCGAAACGCTTTCAAGCTTTGATGATGTACGTATGTTGGCTCATCGCTTGAAAACTGTGGATAACAGTGATGTGAGTGAAGATGGTGAAATCGATGAGAGCATAAATGAGAAGGATGAGGTAAAACCACAGAGCAATCATTCAGTTGTCAAACCCATGGAAAATGACTCCGATTTTGTTGAAGATGCAACTATTGAAAATAATAATCTATTTGATGAAATGATGGACATGGACGAGGAAACTTCAATGCAGAAGAACAATGAATCTAGATGGGACCTTTCTATAGAGCAAGTAGTAAAAACAACTCGTGAACTTTCAGCTGACTCTGAGTTAGATGCAAATAGAAATACTGTGCTTAATGATACTAAAGCTTCAAGTGTGACTAACTCGTCGTCTGTGGTTGCTTCAAACCATCTAGATAACTCGCAGGAAAACATGGCAAATTAATTGCATTTAAAAGAAATAGTTAAGAGATCCAAGGCACAATACAAAATTATATGGTTAAGAGTAGAGGATATCTTCTCCCTCCCAACTTCATAAGTAAGTAGTCAATCTTCTCCCTTCCAATTTCCTAAGTTTCATAAGNTGAACTTTCAGCTGACTCTGAGTTAGATGCAAATAGAAATACTGTGCTTAATGATACTAAAGCTGCAAGTGTGACTAACTCGTCATCTGTGGTTGCTTCAAACCATCTAGATAACTTGCCATTGGTTACTATAGGTGAAATAAATTTCATTCGTACTACTACTAACAACTCTTCAGCAGGAGATCTGACTCAACCTCTCCCAAATAATGGAAATCATTCGTTGGTGCAAAGTACAGTTAAAAAGAAGATGAGATGCATGTTGCCGCCAAAAACAGTAACTACAATCTCTCAGATGGAAAGGTTACTAGTTAGGCATCGTGCTCGTTCACGTGCTATGGTATGTTTCTTCTTCTCCTGCTCAATGTTTTTGCTGCTGTGTACTGTTGAGTGTTGGTGGAATTAACTGTCCTCTATTTTGTTTAAATTGGATTCCAGAGACCTAGATGGTCCTCGGAACGTGACAAGGAAATTCTGGCTGCTAGGTTACAGATAGAGAATGCTCCACTTCTGAGGAATGATCGAGAAATTTATGCTCCCGCCTTTCGAAATATGTCCATGTTCAAAAGGTTTGTTTGTAGCTGTTTGGTAACATTTTGATGCATAATACCAGCTGATATTTTCTTCATTGGTTTTGCTATAGCGCTCTTGCTGAGTTGCAGCATAATCTACTTATCGTAGATAGAACTTATAAAGCTAGAGTAGAAAGAGAATGAAAGAGCTTTAGTTATCTACTTAGATATAGATAAGATTAAATTATTCAAAAACACCTCCTAATTAATATTTCTTAAGAGACGTGTAAGGCAAAAAAGCACAGATAATTTGAGATGGAAGGAGTGATGCATTATTCTATCTAAAGCGAAATTTGAGCCTATGGGTATTTACTATTCTTTATTAACGCTGTTACTTCTTATACATTCAATATGTGAGTCCCTTTATCTACAAATGTGTTATGCCTCCTTGAATTTGCAGGAGCTATGAACTCATGGAGCGGATTCTCAGAGTTTATGTCTACAAGGAAGGGGAGAAGCCCATTTTTCATCAACCAATAATGAAAGGATTGTATGCATCCGAGGGATGGTTCATGAAACTAATGGAGGGAAATAATAAGTTTGTTGTGAAGGATCCCCGAAAAGCTCATTTGTTCTACCTACCCTTTAGTTCGAGAATGCTGGAGCATTCTCTATACGTTCGTAATTCTCATAATCGAACAAACCTACGCCAATATTTGAAGGACTACTCAGAGAAGATTGCAGCAAAATACCGTTTCTGGAACAGAACTGGCGGGGCTGATCATTTTCTCGTTGCATGCCATGACTGGGTAATGTTAACTGTTTCATCCTCTTTTCTTAGCTTCTCATGGATTTCGTGTTATCCGCTATGCTTTTATGATTCGATAAATTAGTTTCTAGCGTTTAATGTAAATCTTGCTGAGTTATTTTTGGTAACGTCTGCAATTAGAGAGAACTTCTCAGTTAGTTCTCATTGAAAGATTATCGAGAAGCAGTATGCTACTTCCGTTTCGATTTGTTTGTCCATTTTAGTCTATTTCAAAAAGAATGTCTCTCCCCTTTTTTGCAACTCTTTAGTTATAACTTTCCATATGGCATGTTAAAGAACATAGGATCCAAGGTTACATATCTTTAGTTTAAGACCATAAGATTCAAAAGTTTCTTAACTTTCTTAAACTCCGAGCCAAATTAAAATCGGACAAACAAATTGAAACCGAGTATAAAAATCAGTTATGACGGTGTGATATGTATCTCAAGTTAATTACCTGACATTTTACCATGCGTTCGACATTTGTTCTTATAGTCTTTTTTTATCATAGGCTCCGTATGAAACGAGGCATCACATGGAACATTGTATCAAGGCCCTGTGCAATGCTGATGTAACCTTAGGCTTCAAAATAGGAAGGGATGTATCCCTTGCGGAAACATATGTTCGTTCAGCCAGAAATCCTCTTAGAGATCTCGGAGGAAAACCAGCATCTCAAAGAAAAGTTCTTGCATTCTATGCTGGGAATATGCACGGATACTTGCGTCCAATCTTGCTCGAGAATTGGAAAGACAAAGATCCCGATATGGAGATATTTGGTCCGATGCCAAGTGGTGTTGCTAGCAAAATGAACTATATCCAGCATATGAAGAGCAGTAAGTTCTGCATCTGTCCAAAGGGCTATGAAGTCAACAGCCCGCGAGTAGTAGAGGCCATATTTTACGAATGTGTGCCCGTGATCATATCAGATAATTTCGTGCCTCCCTTTTTCGGAGTCTTGAATTGGGATACGTTCTCTTTAATCCTAGCTGAGAAGGACATTCCGAACTTGAAAAGCATACTTCTCTCCATACCGGAAAAGAAGTATCTCGATATGCAACTAGCTATCAGGAAGGTTCAGCGCCATTTCCTTTGGCACGCGAAGCCGGTAAAATATGACTTGTTTCATATGACACTTCATTCAATTTGGTACAATAGAGTTTTTCAAACAAAAGCTAGATGAAAGTTGCTCCAGATGCAAGTCTATTTGGTACATTTGTTTCCTACTATGATATTGCTCAGACTCTTCAAAAATGTCATTAGCTGCGTGTTGGAGGTGTTGGATCCTCCAAAAGTAAGTGCATTTCTAGATGATTTGATACAGGTGCAACAATGTTTTTGAAGAGTTCGAGAATTTTCCTAGCCGCCTCCGAAAAATGTTTGTGACAAATTTGAAATGAGCTTTGGGGAGGAACTGTTCCCTTGTATATTCTAAAAAAATTTGCATTAAGTTGTACCATAATCTGCTTTTTGAAGAAAAATCATGAACTTGAACTTTTGTTCTATTAAAGATAGGTGATCTTGTTGAAAATTACTTTTGACATGTTTGGCTACTTTTGAAATTCAGGTTACTGGTCCAACTTTGAAAAAAATGACCAACTTCTAAATCCAAAAGTCACAAAATGGTTATTTATGCAAATTAAGACACTTCCAAAAATAGCCTTTTTAAGGTCACTTAACATTTTCAAAAGTGAATTGTTTGATGGGTTAGAATTTAAAGAGTAGCTTAAAAAAGGCCATACAAAGCAAAACATTCATGCAAATCAGCCAAGACTTAAACAGAAAAAGGCAAGGCCCAGAAAACTTCCCTAGCTACAATTTGTCTAATTACGTTCCATAGATATAGTTCAATTTTCTATACTAAACGTTTTTTTTTTTTGTATATTTCATGTTTTTTAATAAATTAGACAAATTAGGTTTATACAAGTAATAAATTATATACAATTATTTGTATTATATACAAACTATTAATATGAATAAATAAGTAATTGTATATAAGTTGTTGAGACCATACAATTGATCCGTATAATATATTGTCGGTGATAATATACGAAAAAAATATACAACCAAAAATAGATAAAAAATATACAACAAAACACCATAAATAGAAGTTAGTATACACACAAATACGTACAAATATGTATAGTATAATAATAAATTTATTACTAATACATATACAAATAGAGAAATTTATACAAATAGGGTTTACACAAATAGCTGAGATTCATCATAGCAAATTTCATTAAACAGTAGTTGTGATTCATAATTATATGAAATTAAAGCTATATTAAATAATACTCTATATCCTTCTACTTATCACAACAACAAAATGATTGAATTTTAAAGGGCATAGACATCAGTTGTCAACTATGATCTTTCACTTTCGATGTGCACAAGTAGGCACTCAAACTTATATAAAATTAAGCAAATGAACGCATTCATCCTACATGGCACCCTACATGACAATTTTGTATCCTATATGACATTCTACGTGTATTATGCCATGTAGGAAACTTGTATCTATATGTTTAATTTTATATAAGTTTAAGTGTCTACTTGTGCACATTCAAAGCTGGAGGGTATAGTTGTTCGCTAAACCCAAATTAAGGGTCATGTTTATGTATTATGTCATTTTAAAGACATTAGAATTTTGACTATGTTTTAAATAGTGTCTTTAAAAGTGACTAGTGTCATTTCTACCTATCACAACAACATTACTGAAGTCATGTAGGCCCCGTAACATAGCCCAAAATGTCTGGGCTAGGGTAAGTTTGGTGCAATGATCCAAACCAAATTAATATTATGTGGGCTTGTTTTAGGTAATGAAGTGAAAGGAGAGGACAATGATAGAGATGAACGTACCGTTATTTATATTGGGGTCTGATTATATTTGAGTTCGTGTCAAAAAGTTTCTAATTGAGAGATAAATCGCTTCTTAACAAAGACGATTATGTATTTAGCACGGCTAGAACGTGAGACCTTGATTAAAATTTAAAAAATAAAGTATTTAAAACTTCACTACAACTCTGGTTGATTTTAACACAATAAGTTTGGGATGAATGTAGGGATTCAATAAATGACCTCTCTTATTTAATTTCTTCATAAATTATGTTAGAGAAATAGGTAATAGGGGCTATTAATCATGAATATATTGTCCGTCGCGAAGCCTCATTGTCCAATACGAGAGTCAGAGGCGGAGCCATGATTTTCAATAAGTAGGTTCAAAATGTGTAGAAATAGATAACCGAAGGGGGTTCGACATCTAGTATGTATACATATAAACTTATTTTAATCATGTATAAATAATATAATTTTTCGTCAAAAAGGTTCGGATAGCTCCCTCCTGACAAGAGTCAGTTGATATATCATTTCGCTAAAAATACATTTTTTTATATTTAATATATATATTAAATTGAATCTTTTTAACTTCATCGTATGTATAACTTTTATACTATATTTTATTTTATTTTTCTCAATAACATTAAAATTCTATCTTCGTCATCGTATCCAAACTTGTTGATACTAAGGTTGGTCATAGTATTTTTGTCAATTGACTTATTCCACATGTACAAATCTCTTAACATAATGGCAGTAAAAAGTTCTTGAAATATTTAAGATAAAAATAATTATAGCTAGCTAAATAATAAAAGGGGTGTAAGTATAATAATAAATAGAATAAAGATTGGTATGATTTGAGAATTATATATATTATTACTCAAATACATTCAATTAATGCTAATAGACTTGAATCTTTGATCTACCACTCTACCTGCCTACTGATTAATTTACTTTAATGCATATCGTACTTTCAAGTAGGGGCGGATTATTTATATTTATAGTATAATATAAGTCGATTATTATCGAAAGGTATAATGAGATAAACATAATTTTATTATTCAGAGTTTAAGTCTTGGACATAAAAATTTCCGGCAAGAAGTGTTCCTCTCTTAACAAGTATTATGTGAAGCAAATTTAGATTAATCAAATCGTAAAGCAGGTATATTGGTCTCGAGTGTGGCAATCTTTTAAAATTTAAGGTTCAAATTTACTCTTTGTTCAATCATAGTGAATTATGCTTTATACTAGTTAAAAAATATCGTGTTAGATTAATCGAATTACGTAATGATATGTCTCTGAGTATAATTATAAAATCGAGTAACTTCGACTCTTACATTATTACAGGTGTTAAAGAAACACATTAAACAGATATAAATAATATATTCGAATAAAAAAAAAGTTAAATGAACTATAAAATTAAAAAAACTTAAATCTATAAAATTAAAATCTTAAATTCGTCTGTGAGCTCGAAGTTAAAGATATTCAGAAGAACTAGTGAGAATATTTATGAAGTGTCACAGCTGTAGAAAGGCTAAATGTAGGGAGTATTGAATGAGAACAACTAAAATGTAGCAGCCATATGTAACCTTATAATGCAATAAAATTAATAATTCTTTATTCTTAGCTTTAATAAAAGTCTGGAATATGTGTTATGGGCTTATGGCTTCAATAAATTTGGTATGTTATCGTGCATTTTTTGGTGAGTTGGTTAGGTGAAAATGAAGTGTAAAAAAAATCGTGTTGATTACGTTGGAAAAACATGTGATTTAATAGAGTAATAGTGTTTGTACAGATTAAGATAGTGCGGAATCAATGATAAAGTTATTTTCGTATGATCTATGTGACATGAGTTCGAATGATAGAAGTAGTCATTAATATGCATTAAAATAGAATGTCTAGTATACATGTTCGTCTCCAAACTCTGTTAACGCGAGATTTTTGATACACCAAACTGTAGAGATACGAAAACCTTGTGATCTAATAATATTTGTACAGATAATTAAGGAGAGTCTAATTAGAGTAATGATAAAATTATTTTCGTGTGATCTATATGATATGAGTTTGTGTCGTAAAAATAATTATTAATGTACATTAAGATAGAATGTATAGATCTTCTTTAAACTCGATTAACACGAGATTTTTTATACACCAAACTGTACGGATAGAAAAACCTTGAGGATGAGTTGATACCAGCTAGTTTGCATCGTCAATTTCCATTGTATTTAAATTATATATCCTTGATTTTTTGGGTCCCTAAATGGATTTGGGATACATAAAATTTTCATTTATTTTAAAAGAATTATTTGACTTATAAATTATCTCCCTTTGGTACCATATTTATTTGTTAAGATTTTATGCACTTTCAAAAATACATTTAATAGTACTCACCGAAATAATTACGCATCATTATTATTTATCATAAGTATCAAACATCACCGCCAGTTACGACCATCAATTACTATTAACAATCACCATATCAATATCTAGTCTACTGCACACAACGACATCATCAACTATCACCATCTCTAAGTCCATGTACCACAACCGCAATCACAGGCTATCATCATCACTATCAACCATCATTTATTTTTTTTAAAATTTTTATTGATATAAATTAATTTAATGTTTTACATAACTATAAGTTTTATACATTCAATTATTATAGGTATGATAAAATCCTCTTTTCAAATAGGAATTGATTCGATTTCACTATTCGAATATTCAGATTCAACTAAATATACTGTTCTCAAAAATTAAGAAATAAAACATCTCAAACTTAATATTTCTATATATATATATATATATATAACAACAAGTGTTATAAATTCAATTATTATAGGTATGATAAAATCCTCTTTTCAAATAAAAATTGATTCGATTTCACTATTCGAATATTCACATTCTACTAAATATACTGTCTTCAAAAATTAAGAAATAAAACATCCCTTTCAAGTAGTACTCTGACTGTCAATTGCTTATTAGTAACTTCATTTTCAACATATAATTAGGACAAATCAATATTATTACATATAAGAAGAATACTAGTAATTAAAACTTGCTTTAAATGACTAAACATGATAAAATAATAAATACAAAGTTTATTTTCATTGAAATGGTTGGAAATCAATAATTCATATGCAATACATTTCAAATGTCTTTTTCTAATAATACTTTACGTTCAATTTATTAATTTTAATTGAGAGAATATGTACAACATAAGTTTTAAGCATGAAAGAAAATATTTTTTCTTAATAATTAGGGAGATTTAGGTTAAAATATTTACATTTAAATGAAAGAAAATATTTTTTTTTAATAATTAGGAAGATTTAGGTTAAAAGATTTACATTTAAATTGTTAAGTCTTAAAAATACAAAATAATTGACTATCGATTTCGAAGGAACTGAAGTTACCTTAACCACAAAGTTCGAAAAATTGGAAATTATTTTTATCCCCAAATTAGTCTAAAAAAAGTTGGATGAATAAAAAGGAGACCCCAAAAGATGAAATTAAAACTTTCTTTAAATGACAAAACATGAAATATTTTTTAGTGAATAAACATACATGAGGATAATAAATACTAAATACAAAGTTTAATATTCATTGAACTTATTGGAAATTAATTATGAATGTGTAATATACTTTTGTTTACTTCTTTGGAAAAATCTATATTCTCTTAGGCAATATTTCCAAATTAAATGTGATAATCAATTATAATGAAAACATTAATCCTAAACCTCTTTTTTTGTTATTTACAAAAAAACATTTGAAATCATTCATATTAATGTTAATTCTTTTTTTAGTAAAAGACAAGTGCAACTTTTTGAAAAAATAGATATATCATTATTTGTTGTTACTTTACTAAAATATTTTTCAATTATGTACTAAATACAAAAAAAATACCTATTTATTTTTTAAGAAAATATTTTTCTTTATACCGAAAATACCATAAATGTAAGAATTTTTTTATAAATTAGTGAGAATAAATGAAGATCGATGGTGTAGTATTAACTCAAACCAAAAAAGTACTAAGTAATTAAAGTTAAAATTATTGGTAAGTATTGATTAACTATATAATAGTAAATATGATAATTAATTTATTTTTATAGGTTAAAATTCATTAATAATATGCAAATAATTTCACTGCTAATTAATTAACGTATATAACTTAGTACATCCTAATGGGAACCCATCATCTACAATTTATTGATATCATTAATTGCAAAGTGTCAGTTAAATACTAACTAATAATATATTTACTCATCCCTATATATATGAAAAAAATGGAAAATAGTAATAATTAAATTATTAGAATAAGCAATTTTATGGGAAGCAGATACTGGTCATAAAGTTTACATTTTGGTAAACTAAAAATAACGTTATCTCATAAATAATATTATATAATTTAAATTATATTTTTATTGATAAGATAATTATAACGTAGTTTAGGTACTTAGCATAGTAGTAATAGTAGTAATGGTACAAATTTATTAATTATATCACATTATCAATTTATTACAATAATTTACCTTTTAGTTTATATTTATATCTTATAGAAATATATAGGTAATTATAAAGAATTTGATTGTATAAGTTTTTTTTTTTAAAACCACAAAGACTTTTTTTTATGAGTTACCTATGCCGGCTACTCTTTTGATTCTATTTTTTGAAAAATAATTAATTAATATCATGATATTATTAAAAATGGAATTACTATTTTTTCATTAAAAAATATTTAATAGCTATCTTTACATATATTTTGATTGAATCAGTGAGATTCTTTTTTTAAAAAAAAAAGTAATGTTTTCATTGAGAAGTTTCCTATTATTCAAGTGAGAATCCGTTCTTCATTATATTCCAATGAACTAATTCAATATAAAATAAATGGAAAAGATATTTTTTCACTGTTTAACAATGAATTTTATTAATTTATTTCTATCATCGTAAAGTTTAAATTTTACAATTGAAATTCTATGACAATATTTTAGAGTTGTTTGATCACCTATGTAACCTGAAACTTCGCCATTATTCGAATGTCTATTAGTGAATTTTATTCATTTTACGTATTATGAATTTGAATTAATCAGAACCGAGGAGGAATATTGCAAAAAAAAATTGAAAAAAATGTTAAAAGAGGCACAAGTCATTACTAGAATCAAAAGCAACCAAATTTTTTCATTTTTTGAGAGGAAACAATTACATTCAATGTATATAGAGTGCACATGTTATCCACGTGCACTTGTGATTGTTATGTCTAAAATTAACACTTGAAAAACAGTAGAGTAGGGGCCAGTGTAATAACCATCTTGTCTCATTATTATTATTTATTAATTTATTTATTTATTTATATCTTTTTAAAAAATAAATACATTGAATAGATATCTCATGGTAATTTACATTGACTAAAGTTAATAACCAAAAAAAGTTTAGCGGTTGATAAATTTTATAGCTAAATAGTATAAATTATTGCTAATTTGTATTAATAAGTTATCATAAAATTTTGTTAGCTATGAGCAAATTAGTGATCGATTAACAACAAAGTTTGTAGGTAATTTCAATTTTTATAATCTCTTTAAGTCGGTCAAAAAATAATAATGGTAACTTATATAATTAACTAACAATACTTTAAGAAACATGAATCATTGATGGATAAATTATGTAGCTAAACAACAAAATATATCGTGGTTACGATCAAACGTTGATCGGCATGCCGTGGTACAGTTGATAGTAAAAGCGTAATTTTATTTTTTAACTAAGTTTATCAAGTAAGCATCATGTTCGCTTAAGATTCTGGCATGGGCCACCATATCCCCTTGTGGGCCTTGACATAGGCACAAAGTTAGAATTACAACAATCACCCTCCCATTTGCGGAATGTTGCTATTGACAATCGAATCTACTACGACCCTGACTCTAATACCACTTGTTAAGATGAAGCACTTACATCATGTCAAAGTTATAGATAATTGTAAAGACACAATTTTATTTCTTAGCTAAGTCCACCAAGAAAGCATGTATGATCATGACTCCAACCTGAACGTCCCTAGCTCCTCGTAGGCCATACCATAGATAGGATATTGAAATTACCCAATAATTGCTAATCTTATTTAGTGATAGATTAGCGATCAATTAACGATGAAGTAGGTAACTAATTTCTATTATGAATTTGTTTTTGTTCAAAATCAAGTCAAATGAGGCTCAATAATTGCCTATCAAGTCCAAGCATGGTTCACGTTTGGTGTTTAATCACCTTCACTTGAGGAACATATATAGTCGTTTTCTCTTTTGTATGTATATACTTTTATGTATATTGACTAATTATTTGTTGAAAAAATTGATGTATGATTAATTGAATTATTGTACATATTTCTTGTATATATTGGCACCATTACCTTTTAACAACTTTAAAGGAATTATTTAAAAAAATTATATTCTTACATAAGGACTAAGGTACAACTTTATAAAACTTTTAAGTACTCGATCAAATTATGAGTCTAGTATGTGTTGAAGATGACAATTGAGTGGCCGAGTCAAATTTAAACGGATCAAATAGATTAAATTAATTTTATAGCTCCAAAGTTTATTTCATGAATTATTTTTTATTCAAACTCTTTGAATCAACTCAATAAACGAATCAAAACTTAGCCCATAAAAATATTAAAAGGATTGAATAGATCGAACGAGTTTGGATTTATTTTGTCACCCCTATTATGTACCTTCCTAGGAAAAGAATTGCTCCTTTTGTTTCATATAATTATGACATTTTTTTCTTTTTTACTTCATCCCAAAAAAAGGTCACTTTATTATAATAATAATTTAATTTTAAAATTCTATATTTATTCTTAATGAAATAATTTGTAAATCACATAAATCTCTAAGTATTGTATTAGATCATAAATTTCAAAAATCTTATTATTCTTAAATATTATAACAAATTAAATAGTGTTGTATAAAATGTAACGGAGAAAAAAATATTATGGGAGTCAAAGAATGTCTCATAGACCTTTTTCTTTGAATTTTCAACTGATATTTATGTTTTAATAACAAATTTATTCTCTTCGTACCAAATAGGTGACATTTTTCAAAACATGATGGTCAATTAATGCATTAAATTTTTTTTTATGAAATTTGAAATTAAAGTTATGTGTATAGCAACTTAAATGTATGTATTATAGTTGGATCACAAGTTTTTATAAGAAAAATATCTGAAAAAAAGATAATGTTAAAAAAATATTGGACCATCATTATAATAAATATATGAAGTTAGAGGAAGAATCATTGATGAGATATGTGGACACCTTTTTTAAATAATTTTTCTTGAGAATATAAGTTATAACTTATATACTATATTTGATAATATAAATATATTAGTTTAACACTTATGATATGTATATATATATATAGGTTAAACTCTTTAATGTAATGAAGTATTGTATATGAAATATTATGCACCACTAAAAAAATCATTAGTTTTTCAATTGAAAAATGTTTTATAGTCATTTTTATCGATATTGTGATTGATTTAGTGAGAAATTAAAAAATAATAGTACTTTTACATGAAAAATTAGAATTTTTTTTAATATTTTGATAAAATTTTATTTTTTAATCATACATTTTTTCAGTGATAAAAAATATTTTTATAACATAAATTTCTCATATGGATAAAAGAATATGAATTTTCTAACACTAATGATAGTTAAAATTCTTAGATGTGACTTATTAAATATGTTATTATTATTTTTGTTATTTAAAATTCATGATTGTAAAAGTATCTATTTGTGATATTAAAGCATATAGAAGATGTTTAATATTTTATTTTGGAGTATATAGCTAAAAATAGTATCTCATTCTTTCACATGCCATAGCTACTAAAAAGGCTGACAAAGAGATCTAAAGACAACCTTTGACTTCCCCTAACTATTTTATTTTACCAAAGCAAGGTGAATATTTTAGTTCTTTCTCCATTTTCCAAGTAACTCAAATATAGCAATATAAAATCTTTGATGAAAAGGAGAAACTATTACCCCATTTCAATCCAAAGTCAAAACTTTCAATATATTTTTTACCTCAAATATGTAAATGTAAATATCTATTAATAGAGTCTCAAGAGAGGAGGAGAAAGTCACTTAATAGTATATTGTATTATGTTATTTAAAAAAAATGACACTATTTCGTTATTTGATTGTTGGTTAAAATTATACTCGTACAGGTAATATATGAACTAATTAATTGCATAAGGTTTGGTTTTCATTTATAACTCATTCGTAGGTCAGACTTCTAGTGATTCACCTCTGATTTAAGATAAAATAATATATATTTACTGAGATTATACTAAATTAAAATGATCATAATTAAAATTATATTTGGTGCAGTGAATTTTATACCGAAACAATTAAAAAGCTATCAAACAAGATAATTTTATTAGTTATGTTACTTTAATACCTAAATATTAAGACTTTTTCTATAATGTTCTAATAATTAAGAAGCTTTTATAGTAATAGTAGCATATTTACAATTACAAAGTTTTTTTCTTTTTAAAATTATGTGTCATAAATTTAATCGATTGGCGTAAATAAAAAAAATGACAAAAAGGAAAAAGAGAAATTTTGAAATTGAGTTGAATGTGTTCCAAGTATAACGATAATTTGATCACCATATATGAAATGATAAATATTTGTTTCTCAGAAGTAAATCATGGGTTCGAATTTTAATATAAAATCACTTTCTGTGAAAAGTCTTTAGTAATTCTTTAAAGTAAAATCTCCGAAACTGACTTTAGATTAATCAAAATTTAATGCAAATATAAAATATCGAGCGGAAATACAAAAGAAAATAATTAACCAAAAAAAAGATTTCACACCATATTCCTATGATTAGTGAAGAAAAAAGTGTCACTTAGAAAAAGGGCTTTGACCTTTTTAGATGGTTAAATCTAGGCTTAATCTTCTCCTAGAATTCTAAGCACACCTTACTCTTCTAAATTATTATTTTAATTAATAACATTAATAATAATTAATTCTTGTTCTCACTTTCATGTGTTTTAAAATAATAAATCAAAATCTACCCCCACCTCCTGTGTTTTTAATTAATGCTTGTCATTTAAGTCTCTTTCCCTTTTTGCAAGTGTTTCTGAATTTGAGTATATTATTTATTAATTAAATAAATAATTAATTAATCAAATTTAATAATTAATTAATTAAATTTTTTTCTCTGGTTTTGTGCTCAGTAATTAAGGAATTGATGGGTAAAGGCTTCGGTCGGTTGTGAGGCCTTTTCTTGTCTCCCCTCACTTAAATCTTTTTGTTTGACCATTTGGTATTTAATTATTTATAATTTAATTAATTTAAATATATTTAATAAAATACTGGAATCCAAAATCGATGATGAAAATAGACACTTTTTTTTAATAGATAATGCTATTTGCATTAATTGTTATGAAATATAGTGAGATTTTTATTTATTCTTTTGAAACATATATCAAAATATATTAATTAAATCCCAAATGCAAGAGTGTGAATACAAATACACAATATCTGATTGAATATGTCACTACTTGAAAAAATAATTAAAATTGACAGATTTTGTTGGTTTTTTTTAAAAAAAAAAATACGTCTGTCGATTTTTATTATTTATTTTTTTAAAAAAATCTTTAGAAAATCAATAGAGTCCCTTTGTTTGTTTAAAATGGAAATTGAGGGTATTTTTGAAGTGGAAAATGCATTTTGAGGATATAAATAAAATTATATTGATTTTTTATTTAAGAAAACTGAGGAAATATGTCTTTCGATTTACTTTAATCGACGTACTATTTTTTAACAGTCAACTTCTCAAACTTAGAATCGATTTTAGGTAAAGAAAAAGAAAAGGTAAGATTAATTTTTTTTAATTAGGCCCTCGATTATTTATCTTTTTTGATATATATATATATGTATCAATTTATGTATGTGTTTTTAAAAACAAAACTATATATATATATATGTGAAAAACAAAACTATATATATAGCTAATAGAATCTAATATATAAGGCATGCTCTCAAATTGTACATGTGTAACAATAGCCATATATATTGACGTCCAGCTGTACATAAATAGTATGAATAAATAATGTGCTATCATATGTTACACAATATCATAGTCTAAAAGAATTTCATATTATTATCATTAATATAGATGATTTATAAGACACATAAATATTTATGATTTATTTTAATTTATTTTTTTCTCTTTAAAATATCGAATCAAATAATAATACATCAATCGAAATGAAGAGAGTATAGTATATAAATGTTAAACTTAACTACTGAGCGCATGCATTAACATTTGTTTCCAATATTACAATACATTTGATTTTGTTTACTTTTACTTATTCAGTATTGATTAAATATGTTTATTTATTAATATTAAGTAAACTAATAATTTTACTCTGACATCTTTTAAATAGAATAATTTTAATATTTTAGAAAATAATTATGGTTAATACAATAGCATACTCAATGAAATCTCATTAAGTGAAATGTGAGGAGCGTAGAGTGTACATAGATCTTAACACTACTTCGGAGAAGTAAAGAGGCTGTTTTCGAAAGACTCTTGGCTCAAGTGCATCAAACTCAAATAAAAGAAGAACAAAATAATGAAGAAAGCATAACAATTAATAAGAAAAGTTAAGTCTAAGAGAAAGAAAGAAAGTAACTATAATTGCAAAATAACGTGGTAATCGAAAACACAATACACAACATAAAGCAAGAACTATAAGGGTACGACTAAGGACCCGTTTGGATGGGCTTAATAAAAACAGCTTTAAAAAAGTACTTTTGAAAGTGCTGAAACTTATTTTTAAAATAAGCAGTTATGTGTTTGGATAAAAGTGCTGAAGTTGCTATGCCAAACGTGAAAAGGGAAAAATGGAAGAAAGATATGTTAGGGTTATGTGGGTAATTTGGAGATTGTATAAAAATATTAAGGGCAAAATATAAAAATGTGGTCAACTTAAAACAGCTTATAAACTAAAAAAAAAAAGCACCCCTACCCCAGCTTTTAACTTTTAGGTTAAAATAAGTTTTTTTTAACTTAAAATAAGTTATTTTGAGTACTGCCAAACAGATAAATAAGTCAAAAACCAGGTTTTAAGTCAGTTTGACCAGCTTTTAAGCTGAGCCAAACAGGCTTTAATACTACGACAAACACTAACAAACTACCTACGCACGTCAACTCTTTTACTAACTTTTTATCCTAATACACGACCTCTATTCTTTCCTATCTAGAGTCATGTCCTCATAATACAAAGTTATATCGTGGCATGTATAATCACTTCTTTCCAATATTTTTTTAACATACATCTACCCCTCTGAGTACCCTTATAACCAGCCTTTTACATATCCTCACTAAGGTGTTATCGCTCATGTTTTATACACATCCAAATTATTTTAACCTTGCTTTTCTCATCTTTTTTACTGTAGAAATTGCTCAAATTTTCTTTCGAATAACCTCATTACAAAACTAGAGATTCAATAATAAACTATTTTTTATTATAAAAATATTATTTTTAATTTATAATAAACAAGTAAAAATGAAACGACGGAGGACATTTCTCTTGCCCCCTAAAATATATTTTCAAAGAAAAATAAGAAACTTCACCTTTATCAAAGCTCTTACTATATATAAACTAGCTTCCACTTGACAAATAAAAACTCAATTGTTCTCTCTCTCATCAACCCTCCTCTCCTCTCCCCTCTCTCTCTATATTCTATTTTTCACACTAAAACAGAGCAGCTCGTCATTTCTTCAACATCTCTGTGTATACACTGCGTTCAGTTTATTGAGAGTTTCGCAAATTTACATAGTTTTTTCGCGAAAAAAAAAAAGAAAACAGAGCCACTCATTAGAGTAACAAAAACAGAGCAACACAATTCATTCATGATAATAATGTCTACAGAGCAACCAAATTGTTCAGAAAGTACTGAATCTAGCTGCAACTCTTCTTCTTCGTCGTCGCCCTCATCGCCATCTTCCGTTCTTCTTCAACCACTTCCACAGATCAATTCAAAAAATCGACTCAAAAGATGCAGAGGAGAAGAAGAAGTAGAAGAAGAAGACGTGGTCGTTAATAATCCAAATCCGAAGAAGATGAATAAAAACAACAATGGCAGTACTAGTGTTGTTTCTTATGTAGGTGTACGAATGAGAGCATGGGGAAAATGGGTATCAGAAATCCGTGAACCTAAAAAAAAATCACGGATTTGGTTAGGTACCTTTGCTACCCCTGAAATGGCGGCGCGTGCTCACGACGTCGCCGCCATGTCCATTAAAGGTACCTCAGCTATACTCAATTTTCCCCAATTTTCACATTTACTGCCCCGACCCGTCACGTGCTCCCCACGTGACATCCAAAACGCCGCCGTAAAAGCCGCTCACATGGATCACCTAAATCCAAAATTCTCAATATTACCCGAAACCTCTACGGCGACGATGACCTCATCGTCATCGTCGCTGTCGTTAGTTTCGGGCGTTACATCCTCCTCGTCGTCGTCTCAGGACGACGAGGAGTCAAGACCGTCGCCTCTAGAACTTGTTCCGGAGGCGACGGGGCAATTGAGTGAGATAGTGGAGCTGCCAAAATTGGGATCGAGTTATGAATTGGTTGAATCAACTCAGAGTTTATTTGAATCAGATGAATGGTGGGATAATAATTATGGAAATTGTGAATATTTTTTTGGACAAGAAAATTATATTAGTAGTAATATGGAATTTACAGGATTAGAAAATGTGGTTTCAACCAGTTTTGAGAGTTTTTTATGGCAACATTAGAATAAAAAAAAATAATATTGTTTTTTTTTTTTATGATTAATTTTACACTTTAGTTTGTTTTTTTTTATGTAATTTAGGTGGAAATTATTGATGAACTTTATACGTTTCTTGCATCTCCAGTTTGCTATGGTATTTTTACAGCTATTGATCTTCTTTATGATCTAATTTATGAAAAATGGTCTCTAACTTTATTATAAAGTAAAAAATAAAATTACGTAGATATTATTTTGTTTTTGAATTTATGGTATAAATTTGTATCTGATGGGGTCAATAAATAGACGTATCAAAGAAAAGAAAAAAATTAAATTTAGAGTTGGACTTTTCTGTATTCAATGTGGAGAGGCTGTAGGTGTTATATTATTATTGTGTGGTTATATTTTTAATGGATTATTGATTACTATTATTTATTATAATTAGGTGCAAATACAGTTGAATAATTAAAGATTTTTTCAATTTTTTTGTATTTGTGACATTTTGGTGACATGGTTGAATTTGATCAATAAAAAACTCAAACTTTTTTTTTTAATTATGATATTATTTACCGAATCAGATTATTGATATTTATTTGATTTTATATATCTTATTTAGGAATATTGATTTTATACAAAAAATATTAATACTCTTACATTGTATTTAGGCTTCAAGTAATTATAGTTTTTGATTAGTGATATGATTATGTATTTACTTTTTAATAAAATTGATAATAGGAGAACACTTGTTTAAAAGTAATATTAGGAGTACCGATATACAGTAGCGGAGTCAAAGTTTTCAATAAGGGGATTCAAAATTCGTAGAAATAGATACACGGAGTAGCTGAAGGGGGTTCGACATCTACTATATATACATAAAATATTATTTTAACCATATATAAATAGTATAATTTTTTGTTCGAAGGGGGTTCGGATGAACCCCTCGTACCAAGGTGGCTCGCCCCTTCCTATATATATGATTATATGGTAAAAAATAATAATGGAAGCTTTTATCAATATAAACGATGTGAAATAACTGAGATTTTTTTATTCTTAATTAGAGATTTCGGTGTTTGTGTTTGAACCCATGAAAAATTTAAAAAAAAATGAAAACACTTCTTTGAAAATGACCTTATTATAATACGAATTTAAATTTAATCTGATTTTAATATTACGAGTTAGAAAAGTTGTGTTAACTTTTGAATTTGAACTTTACGTCTAAATAATCATTTCTTCTAAGAGATTAAAAGAACACACGTCGTTCTTCTTCTTATTCTTAATTTGTGATTATTATTTTTTTGTAAAGTAAACTCAAAGTCAATTATAATCCTTGTTTTTATACTATAGTATATTCGAATTTAAAGACTTAATCACGCAATTTAATTAATTAAGTAGAATTGGTATGAAGAAAAATCAATATTTATTTTAGTTGACGCATGTTGTAATTAATATAAACGACTAATCACTATGTTTAATTAGTTAGTGGTACCATCACAAATTATATTTCAAGTAATCACGTGGTGATTAATTTTAGAATTAGTCAATGTCTACACATAAATGCAAAATTATGGGAAAAAAGATACTTGAACTAACTTACTCCATGCAATAATATTTTACTCCATTAGATTTAGTAGAAAATAGCTCTATAGATTTACATCGAAAAGTCTTATTTTAAAATTTAAATTCAAAATTTTATTAGTTTATCACATTCTTTAATTATTAGGAAAAAAAAATTGACTTTCATTCGAGGAATTGATCGCTAAATATATTAAATAAAAAAATCAAAAACTAAAATAAAAATCTTGTATCATTCACTTTCGATAGATCTAAAGTTCCGGATTAAAATATAAAAAAAAATCATAGAAAATGTTATATCAAAAGACGAATCAATTTTCAACTGAATATTCGATCAGACACCTCGTCAAATATTCACATCTTTTTAAAATAGTACTAAACCTTAATTAAGCAATGTTTTTTCTCTATAACAAACTCTACAAAACACAAATTTAAATTACTCAAAATTTTAATAGCAGATATCAAACATCGAGCGGGGAGTCTTTTATGAATCATGATTCATGGTGGATATTATTTCGTACCATATATATGACCAAGAAAAGGGGTCCTAAATGAAGAGACAAATGCTGTGCTCTAAAGTTGACATATGCTTTAATCATTTGTGTGGTTCACCTTATAACGCGTTGGCTTTGCTCCCTTTGATATCCTAAATTTATGTTCTATTAATAGTACTACTATTTTTATAAATATAAGGAACCTTCTTCCCACGTTTGGAGAAAGTTCTTACAATTAATTAATTATTACTCGTTTCGTTTCAATTTAAGTATCGTTATGCCTTCTTTCTTTGATTTTGTTCACGATGCATGTTGAAAGTAAAATAACGGAACGATACTTGAGATGGTTTTTGATCATGTCCTGGATCCATCACTTGATGCATTGAGCTATATAGGGTTGATATCGTAGTACGTGATTTAATTTGTTGTGTAAATAATGTATAAAGCGTTACGACTCGTCGCCTTCTGGCGTAAAACGAAAATCTAACACAGTAAACCTAACAAAACGAGGTTTTGTTTGGTTAATTATAACCACATTTCATTTTTAATTTTGAATAAGCACGAGCGAATTTATATGGAACATTTATACACCGCCGTGAAAATTTACTCACGGGGTGTTACAACGAAATATTGGTTTCTCTCTTTCTCTCTCTAGATCTCTCATCTCTTTCTCTTGAAAGTTCTTGTGTTCTTAATTCATCAAGTGTGTGTGGGAATTCGATCCTAACATAATCTCCTATGGGGTCAAAATATTTGAGAGAAGGAATAAAAAAAATTGTTTTTAAAAGGTTATGTTCATTCTTAATATAAAAAATTCAATATAAATCTATATTTAATCGAATTTTGATATAAATATCAAATCTAATCTGAAAAATTCAAAAAAGAAGATGTTGGAAGTGAAGTAGGACATCAAGTCAGATAGTTACTTTTGTTAGCAAAGCCAAAATTGTTGCTTTCATTCAAAAGCAAATGAAGACTATATAATATAATTTATATTATTTATATAATAAAAACTTATATGACTACTGACATTGACAACTCATAATTCATTCAATTCCTTTTGCTCATCATAATAATACTATATACTTACTTACAGCTTTGCTCCAGCTATATCAGATTCATTTCTACTATTCCCCATGCAACTTGGTTTTTTCTCCCCTCTTTCCTAAATATAGAATACCAAAATTAAAAAAAAAATATTTTATTTTTCATTTCCAAATTATTTTTTTTTAATTTTAGTTTATGTGATTGTATCTTGTGTAACGAGCAAGGTATTGTAATATAACAAGAATATTTATTGTTTCGACTTTCGATTATAAGAAAATCGTCATTTAATATGTATTTTTTTATTGCAATTATAATACAATTATGTATTTCATCATTTCCTAAAATCGTCATATAACGTGTATTCTTCTTTGTAGGGTATATCGCATCGTAAGAATCATAAATTCAATTTTATTTTTATGATATTTATTGTCATTTTATTTAGTTGATAGGATCTTTTAAGTATTATCTTATTCTTTTATATTGTATTATTATTTCATTTCTTTTAAATTTGTTTAAGAAAGTGGTTTATTTGTTCAGGATCTATCAGAAATATTTTCATACTTATAAAGATAAAGATAAAATTTATGTACATTTCATTTTCGCCAGATTTGATTAGTGACAATATATTGGGTACATTGTTATTTTTATTGTTGAATTCTCTAATAATGATATTACTCTATGTGTTCGATTTAAGCACAATATTTTTAAAAATAAAAAATAAAAAATTAAGTATTGTCTGAAATACATCACAAATATTTATGTACGTATAAAATTATTTTGTAAGATAAATGACAATTTTTAAGTTAAATTATTTTAAGTGTATAAACATGATATTATTTTGGAACACTCACCAATTTCATTTTATATGGGAGTAATTAATTGTATATCATGGTATATATCATTAAAGATCGAGTAAAAGTTTGTAATTAAGAATTTAAAAAATTAGTTAAATATTATCAATTATTTGAGCCGAGTGTCTATTAAAAAACTTTTTGTATTAAAAAGATAATAGAAATAAAATTGTGTACACATTTGACATATTTTTAAATTTTATTTATAAAATTATATTAAATATATTGTTATAATTAAAAGGGTATACATAAAGATTATTTATAGAATGATAATAGAACAATAATAAATAGCTTATTCTTTTTAAAATGTTTAACCATTTCCTATTTAGGATCTCTTTGTATTTGATGACATTTCTTGTTTTAGATTAATTAAAAGAACTCAAACAAAATGCTTTTTTTTGTTTTTAGAAGAAAAAAAAATAAGGAACACATGGCAACTTCTTAATTTTTAAAATTGTTTAAAGTCTTATAGGGGAAAAAAAATCCTCTTAGTTGATTTTTTATAATTATTATATTCCTAAAAAAAGTGGTTAGCACTAATCAAACATCAACTAAAACATGTGGCAGCTGTGGCAAGTTTTTTAAAACTTTTAGAATTGATTTATTTAGTCTAATCAATAAATATATCATATATATATATATATATATTTGTATAATACTTTTTTCCTTAAAATAATGGTTAATTATTATATATTTATACCTTTTAAAATTACTTTATCATACTAAATTAATATAATTTTCTATAAATACTAGCTTGATACCACCAAAGAAAAGAGAGAAAATAATAGCCAGAACATAATTCACGTTTATAAAATGCTAGACTCTGGTTGATATTACTAGACTAAAATCTTGAATAATCAGTTCATCGTAAAATTAAAATTATATTTTTATTTTTATTTTTCACCATACTTCTATGAATGTATAAAATTTTAAGAATTAACCATTTTATAATATTATCATTCTTAATTACTTTTCAGGAGTTGGACTTAGCATAAATTAAATTCAAATAAAAATAGTGTTGATAATAAAATAATAAACAATAAAAGGTCTTCACTAATCCGTTTAACAGTTTTAATCCTTCAACTACTAATACTATTCACAAATTAAACACAATATTTATAACAACTTATCCTAACTGCCAAATCCTAATTAAATTATTAAATGAAATTATTAAATAAGTAGTTTATGCATGCCGTTTAATTAAACGTCCCAATTAGTATACTTAATTATTGCTAGTGGGTAAAGTACATTAAATAAAACTTGGTCTCACATAAGATTTTTTCATTAAAATAGTTATAATATAAATTATAAGATTCTCCAATACAAATAACTTAAATGAAAAAAAATAAATTAGCAATTATTGTATAAGGATTATTGATGGTGGTTAGGATTTCAAGTCATAGTGGAGTCTTTATTATTCGAAGGATAGAAATGGAATAACTTTTTCGTAATTAAATTATTTGTGGTATTTCTCATTGTTTATTTAATTTTTAAGAAAATATTAATTAGGAGAGATTTTAACTAGTTTGCCTTTATTTATGTTTGAAATTGAAATATTATTTCTTCTGTTCCTAATTATTTTTCCATTTTTAATTGACATAGTTATTAAGAAAATAATTATTGATATTTTGAGTTTGTCATTTCACACTTATTAATTATGAAATGGTGATTTAGAAACTAAAAATTTTCAAAAAGTTTTATTTTTTCATAGTAATTAATTGAGAATATAATAGGTAAAAAGAATTGGTTCTTGCTTGATTTGTTAAAATGAATAAGTATTTAGGAACAACTAAAAAAGAAAAAATGAACAAATAATTAATAGTCATTAAATATTTACACTATTTATGTATTATCATCACCCCATAATTGAAGTATTTATAATTTCAAGAACACTTATTACTAAGAATAAGATGAGAAAAATAATTGATTCTATTCTAAAATAATGCTTTAACTTAAATAACTATTCCTTAAGTTTCATTTTAAATGATATTTTTTCCATAAATAGTTAAACCGTAATATTTATCATTTTATAAAATTAATACATAAATAATCATATTTTGTCTAATATTTATTATTTTATAAAATTTATGCATAAATTATCATATTTTGTCTATTAGATTTTTGGTAGAATAATTAATTAATTTTGAAAACATATTTACCATTTATTATAAAGTTAACTTAAGAAATATTATATAAGAGTAGAAAAACAAAATAACATTTCTTAATATAAGTACAAAATAAAAAGGTCACATATAAAATAAAACGAAATGAATATTATTTTTAAAAAATCATATGAGATAATTTGGGTAGAAAGAGTAATAATTTTGAAACATCTGTTAACCGCAGATGGTTCTGAAATTTAAAATTGATTAGGTTCATAACATCATAAAATGACATTAAATTAATATATAATAATTATTAAATTCTATTTTTATATACAATAAATTTTACAATATAAATATAAAATATAACAAAGCTATTGAGCTTACGTGTACTCATACATTACCTCGTAGATTCTTCCTCTCTTAATTGTTATATAACTACTTATAATAAAAAATAAAAGTTATAATTTTGTATTTAAAGATATTCTTGACATTTGTCTATTTTTTTTATTTAATAATTATGTGCATGCCCATACATCAAGATCATGGTTGTTAAGGAAAATATATCATATTTATGAATCATGCTTAGTAGTTGAAAATATATTAATAAATGACCCCTTATA
>NC_028648.1:1978527-2015171 GCF_001406875.1 Solanum pennellii
TATATATATATATATATATGGCATTTATAGTTGAGGTATGTATTCATAATTCACCTAACAGTATTAAATATTTATTTTAGGAGGTTCATGAATTTTATTGTCCTCCTGTTTTTTTTTTTTTTTTGACAAAATTATTTTAATTTAATAAAATGAGTTGATATTGTTCTCCTTCTATAATTCTGTACATTCCAGCTTAACACAATGTTTTTGGATATATAAATAAGAAGGTTTTTATCGATTAGAAACGTATAAATCTTAACATAATATTTTTGGATATATAAATAATTAGCTTTTTATCAATTAGAAATGTATTTTAAAAATTGTGTAAGTCTAAACTCAAAGCGAATAATATTGCTATCAGGTTTGAATCGATATAAACTCTTTAATAAAAAGTGAATTTATTTTTTCGATAAATAAGGGTATAATTTTTTTTTCGTTAAAAAATATATTCCTTTATTTAATTTATTTGGAAACTGAATATGTTGAGTTTTTTATATATATATTTTTTAATAAACTTTTAAAATGACATTACAAGTTTGACCAATTAGGAAAAGATTGTACATAGAAAAATATGGCCACAATTTTCAACATCATCTACAAGTATAAAGTTAAATTAATTTAAAAGAATAAAGAATCTTAGCACAAATGCTAAAAATTATTTTATTTCATTCCTATACTAAATTATCTTGCCAAATATTCTTCAGAATATCTAGCCTACTAAATTTGATGGTTTTGTTCTCCTTGCTTCTACTTTATTTATTTATTAGATTTAAATATCATTTCGGATTAAGAAGATGTGAAAGTATATTTATTTTTATATAGAAAGAGTGCATTTAGAGTTGTGAAGCGCAAAAGAAATATCATTAGAATTGAAATTTCGAAAAATAAACTGTTTTTTTAATTTTTCTTTTTATAATCATTTTCATTCTCACAATGAAAAAGTAATAAAAATTAAAGTTTAACTACTAAGTTCGGAATGAATTGATATAATTTCACTATAATATTTGAGAAAAAAATTTGATCTTAAACTAAACTCCAATCAAGGATTATAAAGTCATCAATCTCATTATATAAAATCATTAACAAAGAAAAGCACAAGAAAAAATTGTATATTGCCTAGTGATTATGAAATAAGTTAAATAACTTATTATCATATATAAGTAATTATTAATTTTCAAATAATTAACTTATATATCTGATAATATAAAAATCTTAATTCTATATTATTATGTCATAATTATTTATTACGGTGAGTAACGTATTATTTTTTTTAAAAAATAAATAAATTTAAGTTACTATTCTAATAATATAATAAACAATATATTCAGTGTATATATTTTTATAAAAAATATAAAATCTATTATAAATTAAATAATATACACAAATTTTATCCGTATTTTTATGAGAATAGTACAGTTATTTTCGATAAATATTCTTTAACGAAAAGAGCGTATGTTAAAAATAGTTTACAAAAAAACTTAATGTATAAAATATCATGCGTTATCTGGATTAGAAAATAGCTACGCCTTAAGAAATATGATATCGACAGTTTATTCTAATATAAACACTTTCGTGACTCAAATTCATGACATATAGGTTACACGATTATCGTTACTCTATTATTTTCTTTCATTTAAATTCTTGATATGCATCACTTTTTCTTTCCTATTTTGCCCAACTTTTTTGGTTCCAAATTTAAATATTTGAGTTTTAGTGTTAGAAAAATAGTTTTTAGACTTAATACACTTATAAGAGCATTAGTCAATTAGTTAGTCTAATCCTAACCCTAATGCTACTATCTATATAAATAAATATCATTCAGAATGTTAAAGAATTTTTGATGATCGATAACTTAAGTCATGATTATTATAAATTAATTTACCGTAAAATTCAATTAATTACTTCACATTCCTCTATGAAGTCAAGGTATTCACTAGATCCTCATAGAAAGAAAAATAATCTTTATTTTTTATGGAAACATTAAATGCAGATATATACACAATTGCAATAAATAATCAATGTTTATGAAAATCAATCTGTCGTTGTTGTGACTAAATTAATATAATAATATTGTAAAAAATATAAATACCTTATTAATGCCTAGCTAGAACTTAAACTTTAATACTTAGGTAAGCTTTGAGTTTTATAAAAGAATAATATCAATCGTTCGATCTTCAAAATTTACTAGCTTGATTAAATCATAGTTATAGGGCTTATAAAGAAAAAAAAAATCATATTGAGAGTTATCGGAAAGAAAACTTTTTTATTTTTTTTATTTTTAAACTCGACTGATTAATGTTTTTGATACATATATAACTTATAAAAGAGATAAGATGTTCTCTACGTATATATGACTCGTAAAATGTAATCTGTTGAGTGAGAAAGACTCATGCTTTGTTTCATCATCGATTAATTTATCACACAATTACGTGTCATCCTGTCTCGACTATCCGAATCTTTTATTCGTTCATTTTATCAAATTTTTGAATCGTACAATTTTAAGAAATGAATCTAATACTCCTACTACAAATAAGAAATTAATCGTAAACCCTTTAAAAACTTTACGATTTTATTTACGCATTACGTACAAAGAAAATGGGCATGAGGACTGGGGTGGGTTGATGACCCCCCCCCCCCTTTTTTTTTTTTAGGTTACACCTTTGAAATATTCTATAAGAATTTTTTTCTCACATATATCGAAAATTATAGAATAGTTTAATGTAAGACCTAGCTCAATTTTCTATAAGTATTTGACAGTTTATATTTATCGTGTAGTGTACGTGTTATGTATGAAAACTAATTTAGGACGGTTTGACTTGTACAAATTACAATATTTTTATTTGTTTAAAAATAATGATATTTTAGTTAATCAACGTACTAGGCGCTAATCACGTGATTATAATTATATAATCTCTAACTTTCATGCAAAACAAATGGAACATGGTGAACATTGAATATACACATATTTGGGATCTTATTGGAGTCAAATTAATGAATCATTAAAATAATTTAATAATCAAAAGGAAAAAATATCTAGACTGGTGATAGAGAAACAAACTATTTCAGAATAATAATAAAAAAAAGAATGAGCAAAAGAATTAATATATTTTTTTTTGTACATAAGATGTGAAACATTAAGTTTCAATAATTAAGATGCAAGACTCTATATATTTCTATCACACAAAAAAAGAATTGAAATGGGAAGGAAGAGGTTAATTTCTATTTAGTTTTTGGTTGGAAAGAAAATAATTTTCTTGACAAAAAGTGATTTTTTTTAATCTTAAATTTATATTAATTAATAAATTAAAAAAATATTATTTTAAAAGTATTTATATGTGTGGGTAAGGTGAGAAGGGTAGGAGTGGCATTGGATGAATAGCGTATGGTGGTGGGGAAAAAATCTAACGGGAGATTCTTTGTTTTATTTTATAGGGAAAAGAGTCAAAAATTTCTTTAAAATATGTGAAAGGAATAAAAATATTTTTCGTTTATAGTTTTATTCAAAAATGATTTTATCGGGCATTTTTAGATCAAAGTATTAATAATAAGGGTATTTTTGGATCGCAGATGGGCTTTCACACCCGCTTATGTTGTGGATGGGATGACGGCATCTATCTTATTATACTATATGGAAGAAGATCGTTAGATGAACTATAAAAGGAGAGCATTTTGGCTCCTTTTACATAAATACAAAATTTGCATAGTTGCGCTGCATAATAAATATAAATATGTATAATTCACTATATATATACAAAAAATTAAATTGTATAATTCACTATACATATATAAAAGAAAGCAGTTGTATACAAATCAATTGTGTAATTTGTGTATGTATAAAACGAGAAAGAGAGAAAGACAAAAGAAAATTGGGTAGGGAAATATTTGTATTGTATAATTATAAGTGTATAGGACTCATATATATATTAGAAAATTGTATATACACTTGTAAATATATATATATATATATATATTTGCAAGTGTATATACAATTTTCTCTCACTTTATACAAACAGAAATACAATTTATACAATTTGTTTCTGTTTGTATAAGCGATAGAGGCGAGGATGGCGAGCGATCTAGGAGAGGAGATAGAGGGGAACAAAAATATATGTATGTGTACAATTTTTTCTCGCTTTATACAAACATAAATACAATTTATACAATTCGTTTCTTTTTGTATAAGCGATAGAGGCGAGGGTGGCGAGCGAGGTCTAGAAGAGGAGAGAGAGGAGAACGAAAATATATGTATGTGTACAATTTTTTCTCGCTTTATACAAACAGAAAAACATTTTATAAACTTGTGTATGTATAAAAGTGAGAGGAAGCGAGCGAGAGATGGAGAGCTAGAGGAAAGTGGCAAACGAGAGTTTGAGGGAGAGAGGTAACTGGCAAATAATTTAATACATGGCACAATCAAATTAAAGTGTGATTATAAACATTTAATTTGATGATGATTGATTGAACACAAAGTTCTTAAAGAATATACTCTCTTTTAAAAATTATAGCCTTCTAACATGTCAATTATCATTATATTTGTATGATTTATTATAAATAATCATGTAATTTAGCGTAAAATATTTCTAACTATGAAAATATGTCATTCTTTCTGAAACAAGCAAATAAAAGAATAACCCGACATAAAATAAAACACATTGAGTACTTATATATAATGTGTCGACTAACAACAATATGCTTAGATTGGATACTTAGATTGAAATTTAGACATTGACATGTATAATAGAGTGAAAAAAAAAAATCATACATGTGGGAATGGTAGGTATATAGTAATTTCAAGATATTGACATTTTGTTACAAAAATTGTTGCTTTTCTAGGCTTATGAAGAAATTAATACAAATTGCACCTTCTTAAGAGGTTTCTTTAAAATCTTTTTTTCTCAAGTAGTTGAAATGTCATATATCAATATGTTTTATAAGAAGCCTTTTAGGGGTTGAAATTAATTTCTACCCTATGAAAATATAGGCACATTCAATTATGTACCTCATACATCAATGGATGGTCCATAGTTTTTTTTTTCTCCTATTAATTAGGGTGTGCTTGATACGAAAGAAAAATATATTTTTTAAATAGAAAAAAGGGTTTAATATATTCTCAGTTCTGTTATTTAGAGCTCATAATTTGATATATATTTTGCTCTGAGAATGATTCATATATACCCATATTGTTACGCATATGACTCACATATAACTTTTTCTTCTAAAGAAAGTGAAAGAAAAATATTTTTTTAATAAAAAAAATCCATGTAGGGATATATATTATACTTCTCACACATTTTTTTTATTCAACAACTAATTTGAATTTATTATTTTGATGATCAAATTTATTTTTCACTTATTTTTTTTATAATCTTTACTATAGATATCCTAAAAAAAATTACAGATATATATACTAGATTAATTACAATAGCATACTTTTATTTTTTTTCTCTTTTATTTTTCATTCACACTTCTTTCTTTTTATTTCTCTTATTTTACACTAATCAATGAAAGAAAAATTGAAATAGGAATAAATTACTCAAATAATAGTATTTAAAGAAGTCAAAAATTAATTTATGTGTGAAAAAATTAAATACATAATATTTTTAAATATTAAAAAAAAATAATTAAGTTATCACTTTTATAACGATAAGGGTATATGTGTGCCGATTTTGTAACAGTAAGAGTATATATGAGTCACTTTTATAATAAGGGGCATATCAACTCAAAATAACAAAATTGAAGGGCATATGAGAACTTTTTCTCTTCTAAATATATATAACCGATTATCTTAATTTTTTTAGTATTTTAAAAAATTAAAAAAAAAAAGATATTATCTCAATATATAATATTCATACGGTTTTAGGTAAAAGAACATGTGGGTAAAGGTGGGCGGGGGTGGAGCGGGTTGTGGGGTGGGCATCAATTTGGTGAGGGGGAGGGAGAGGAGTGCGGGTCAGGGTAGAGCGAGTGGGGGTCTGTTGGTGTGAAGGGTGGAGGTACGGTGGGTAGAGCGTTGTGTAAGAGAGACAATCCGTATAAAATGTTAGTCATAAAACTTATTTTTTTTCTGCAGACTCAGCACTAAAAATATCATTTTCCTAATTTTTATGTTATTAACTTATTTTCTTTAAAGATATATTTCCCAAAAACATTTTGATTAACCAGACACTAAAAACTTTAAAAAATATATAAAATTATTCTTCATTCATACCAACCACGCGATAAATCGATCTATATAATTCAAACTTCAAACCCTAACACACTACTCCCTAATACATGAGGGCAGCCTTTCCTCTTGTCTAGTTAATATAAGCATTTGTTGTCAATTTCTAAGCCACTTTGTGCAATTCACATGGTCCATGGGAATTAATAACCATGAAAACAACAATTAAGTACCATCTTTCAACTAATCAAATGTCTTAATCATGATTAAGATTTGTAATAGAGTATACACACGTTTTAATCATTAAATATTGGAAATTTTATGATCACTTAGACCAAGAGGTAAATTTATGGTTGAACTAGACTTGAGCTTTAAATATTAGGAAAATGAATAAGTACCCCTTCAATCTATGTCCGAAATCATAGAGACATACTTATACTATACTAAGGTTCTATTACACCCCAGAACATATTTATTAAGTAATTTTTACTCCTTTTCAGCCTACGTGACACTAGCTTGAAAGAAAAAGTCAATCAGCATTGGGCCCACAAGACAGTGTCACGTATGTCGAAAAGGAGTAGAAAATTATTAATAAAACAAGTTCAGGGGGTAATAGGACCTTAATATAGTATAAATGTATCTCTGAGATTTCGAACATAGGTTGAAGAAGTACTCGTGCATTATCCCTTAAATATTTTCAACCTTTTGGCTAAAATTGTTAAGATCCCCTTTTTTAATTATTAGAATATGAAGTTGCTAATATATGTTGAAGTTCATAATAAAATGTTAGTATTTAGAAAGAAAAGAATATGTTAATTTCATGAAAAATGAAGAAGTTCATAAAATAAAATGTTAAGAATTCTAATTTTCAACTAGTGAAATTTCACAACAATATCCTGAAATATGTAAGAAAAAAAATAAAAAAGTTGATTCCAATTTTTTTTTTTTTTAAGTTTGAGGTTTTGTTCAAATATTATTTTTGTGCTAAAAATGGCTAATTTTAATGATTTTTTTTTTGAAGTTGTGCTTAATAAGGCTTAAGAGTGTGCTTAGAGCAATTAAATGGGCTAATTAGTGAACATAATAGCTTGATATTGGGCCATTTAAAGTTTAAGCCACAAAGTATTTCTCTAATTTGGTTGAACAATCTATTTAGTATTGGAAAAATTACATAAATCAATACATTTTAAAAAATAATTACTGATTTTAGCGATACTTTTTGTTTATTATCATTTATAACAATATTTTCTTAAATCTGTAATATGTATTAAAAGTAAATTATATTTGCAATATATATGAATTATAATTATTTTTTGAAATATATCATGTTTGTTTGGTAAAAAAAATTGTCGCATTGTATTATAAATGTATTAAAATGTGTGATAAATGTATTATTCATCATTAAAGCTTGCATATATGTGAATAATAAATTGGTCTTTGTAATATGTATTAAACTTGTATTATAAATGAATTAAAAGTGATCAAGTGAAAAAAAATATTATTATTATAAATGATAAATATTTTTTTTATTATAGTATATTTAGATAAGTTTCCCTTTAATATTTACATTGAAAATTGCAATTGAATTTGAAAGAAATTAATTAAGGAAATTATATATATATATTACTTATTTGGAATGCTAAATTATTTCTGAATATTTTTAATAATAAATTTTAATAAATTAAGATTGTCGGCATATCCAATTTGCATTATTATTTTATATTTGTCTAATAATAATTGCAGATAGTACTAGCTTTAAGGTTTATATGGATATGGTGTTCTCCAAGTCTTTTTCAATGGCCCTAATATTCTGTAATTTTTCAGCATTCAGCTAAAAGTTTATATATATACATAAGAAATACAAAAATGAGAACTTTTTTGTCAAAAAAAAAAACTAATGATATTCTATAAATTAATTAATTATACACACTGATCGCGTAAATTTTCTTTAAATAGTGAGATTACTATATATATATACACAAGATATACAAAATGTGAACTCTTTTGTCAAAAATCTAATGATATTCTATAAATTAATTAATTTAATTATACACATTGATCGCGTAAATTTTCTTTAAATAGTGAGATTACTATATATATACACAAGAAATATAAAAATGAGAACTCTTTTGTCAAAAATCTAATGATATTCTATAAATTAATTAATTTAATTATATACATTGATCGCGTAAATTTTCTTTAGATAGTGAAACTACTATATATATATATATATATATATATACAAAAGAAATACGAATATGAGAACTCTTTTGTCAAGAAAACTAATGATAGTCTATAAATTAATTAATTTAATTATACATATTGATCGCGTAAAATTTCTTTAAATAGTGAGATTACTATAATTGGATGATTTTTTTAGATAATTATCATTAGTTCAATACTTTTAGTGTTAAGTGTTAAAAAACAAATTAAATGACTTTTCAAAATTATTAATTTGAGTAACCATTAAGAAAATTGTGCATATCCTTAGATGTGTGTGTGTATATATATATATATATATATACATTTGTGATATTGTTTCGAAATAATACTACAACATACATATTAATAAAGAAAAACTTATTACGTAAATATATTCCTTCGATCAAGTTTATTAATATGATCGAAGTATATCTTATATATATATATACACTATCGATACATTGTGTATATATTTTATAAACTAAATAATCCAAAGATATTAGATTGTAAGTTTTCCTACTAATATTTGGGACTAGAAAGTGAAGCTTTTAAATTCGGTTAATAATTTTATACTGTCAATCGGATATAATACAAATTTATCATTTTAACCGTTCATTTTTATTATGTTACGCTTTTTCTTTGTGTAATTTTCAAAGTTAATTTAGACTACATATGTTTGATATTTTTTTTAAAAAAATTATATAAAAAGTACTATAAATTATAATTTTTTGTACATTTATATAATGAAAATATATTCATAAAATATTAATCAAATTTTTTATAGTCTAAATCTAAAAAAATAAACTATGATAATTAAAAATGTACATAGATAGTATTAAACATAATCTTGTAATATCTCATCTTATGATCCCGTTTGACTTGGAATTATATTATTCCACCTTTCTTAAAGGTTAAATTAATCCAAAATTATAATTTCAAAATAATTAATCAGCATATTAAACATCGATTAGGCCTATTATATATCCAAACAAATACATTATTTATTTTTATTTTAATTAAACAAATAGGCCCACACTATTTGCCACGGTTTCAATTATTTGGGCCCAAGTACAATGGAACTTTAATTAAACATTTATATATCTGTCGTTTATTAGCTCTAAAATAAATAAAAATTCTTACAGTCAAATGACCAAAAGATAAAAAGACAGTATAAAATCAAAGAAAATTCTTACTACAAAATTCTTTAATTTGGACATACAAAATGATGGTCCACTGAAAAGTTAGTTAGTACAATTTTGTCTAGTAAGAAAAAAAGTAGGTTAACTTTCGATTTTTCTTCGATGTTTGCTATTTATATTTAAATTAGATATATATTTGAATTCGAGCTAAAAAGTTTCATTTTAAGAGTAAAACACTTGCGGTCGATTAGTACCTGTTTTGGTGTTTCTCTTTAGAAGAATAATGTTTACTAGATAAAAGAAGTGACTTTTCAGGGCTTGAATTCGAGACCTAAGACGAACGGATAATACTAACCACGATCTATTACTACGTACCTTTATGATAGATTAATTTAGTTTTTCATTTTCTATTGGATATCTGGTATCATTTTGAAGTCTGACTAGTTCACATTTGTGTTAAAAAATCTCGTTTGAGGTGAACGCACTATTTAACTTCAATTCTATTTATATGTTTCAAACCTAAAACCTCTAGATAAGGATAGATATATGTATTTATTATTTTATTATAATCTTTCGTGATCGATAACCTAAAGATGATTCTTTTTTATTTGTCATCTAATCTTTAGTATTTATGTTGAAATCCGATAAATTTTAATTTATATTAAAACATGCTGCTTGATTATGAGAGTTTATAACTCGATATCTCTAGTTAAAAATACACTAGACTTAACTACCCATTATACACACTTTGGTGGTTGGCTAGGTGATTCACTATAGATTTGAGTGATTTAAAAAAAAAAACATATTTATGTAGGGCTTTTTTATTTTGTAACATCATTATCAATTTTGTTTTTTAATTACTTTAAAACAAAATTTAAAAACCTGAGATAATCATTAGGGTCTACTTAACAAGAAAAAATAAAACATTACGTAGTACATTTTATCTTTAACATAATTAAAGAAAATTGTACTATAGTCTATATATGTAGGGTTACTGTGCTTTTAATTTTAACAGCTAATAAAGTTTAAGAGAAAATTCTCATATGCTTTATGGAAGAATAAATCATGAAAATAAAAAGAAAAAACATTGTCATATTAATATAGAAAAAATCTTTTCAAATATGATCAAGTAATAATAACAATAGCAATAAACAAATAGTTATTTAACCTGAAAAATTAATCTTAACAACTCAATTGATTAATTATCCAGAATAATATAGTTTTACTTCCCATCGTACAATCTTCTCTCTGATTTCTCTTATCTCCAGTCCTCGATGTTCTTTTTTTAGAAAAAGATTTAATTATTTTAATTGCTATAATATTTGGTCAGATCATTAATTCTTATGAGTGTTACGTACATAGTTAAGTGACTTTTCTGTTATAAATTTTAAAAAAATCAACTTTATTGGATAATTTCGTATAATTGAGTGATGGATTCTTTATTAACATAAATACATTAAATAACAAATCCAAAATTAAACGCACTTTACTCACAATATGAACTTCTCGATATAACTTTATATTTAATCGAATTATAATATAAATATCGAACGTAAATTTGAAAGATTTTTCTTGTATAGTACTTATAGTATATATATGTTATTAGCTTCTTCTTTCATAGAAAAAAAAAAAGTTGTACCGACAAAACCAAAAAAGATGAAATAGTTTTTGGACTATATATTAACCACAATTTATATTGTCCATTAACAATGTTGACAAGTCTTTTTCTCAACATTCAATTATTATTTTTAGATGAAATTTTTTTCAAAGATAAAAAAAGCAAAAAGGGTCCACATATTTCTAATTCAGTACAAAATATATCAAATTAAGATCATTAGATTAATTGGAACAAGAACAAAAGTATCACAATATTGACATATTTATATATATCATCATCATCATAAATAATAATAATTCATACCTACTTTCACCACTTATATAATAAACTTTTTAGATATGGAAAAAGAAGGGAAAGAGCATGATTGAAATAAGTTGAAAAAAGGCACTTGTCGACACATAATATACACGTAATATACATAGTATACATAATTCCAACAAGACAAATAGAAGATAGTGGACTCTTTTGGTTTGTTTTTATATGGTCTTATATGATCGACTTTTGAAATTGAGTTAAATTAAATATTTAATCGTAATATAATATCTGAGTCAGTCTCATTGTTAGGATTATTATACTATACTATTCATGTTTTAAGCGATATGTGCGAGAGGAAGCTTTTATAGATTTACCTCATCAAATAATTCTTTCAAGGTTGAGATAAATCGAAATTCATTTGTTAATAAAATATCGGATCGATCTTTATCTTAATTTGTTTTATTTACCTAGTAATAGACCTTCATATTATATTGTCTATACTTTAGAGTAATTAATTTTGGTCTCATCATAGGGACATTAATCAAATTAATCAGATATTATAACGTAATTAAAATTTCTCAACTTATAATCAGAAATTTCATGTTCGACCTTTGAAATAAAAAAGTCAACATTTTACTCTATTATTGAACTTTTCCGCAACACAAACTCAAATTAATCCAATTTAAAAAGAAAAAATCACACCAATCAAATATGATATAGCAATAAAAGGTGATTCAATATTTGCATTACATCGTAAATTTGAATTGGTTATGCTTATCGAATAACCCCCTCGTTAATATTTCTTTAACTTTATATATGAAAATCAAATATCAAATACCAGATAATCAAATATACTTGAAGTACTTCTTTATCATTGAAGATTTAGAAAAAAAAATGTAAATGGTTGTCTATCCATGCAAAGTACATGATGAGTTGACTGTTGTATTGGCATATATATATATGCCGACTAAAATAATAATATTTAAAATAATAATAAATAGTAATAATATTAATATTATTAATAATAATATATAAAGGTTTGGAATGTTTGTATCTGAAAAATTAATATAAAAATGTGAGTTATAAATTAATGGGCGGTGGGATTGGAAAATAGATTTGTAGTTTTGTTAAGGAACATAGTGAGGACCCATTTTAGATTTTGCAGACATAAATTTTATAATTTTCTTAAAAATAGTCAAATTTTATTCAGCCCATCATCACTGACTAAATTTGTGCACTTCATATTTCTTCAAAATATGAATATATGGTATATTAGTAGTGTTTTAAGTTCATAACACGTATTATTTATTTTGAATCGATAATGTAAGTTTTATCTTGGTATTATTTCCTGGCGTATGTTGTCGATCATTGAGCTCGATTGCTAGCGTGATAGTATATATGAATTTGTATTATGTCTTGTAAAAAATTTTATTTTTATTTTCGTGTATTTCATTGAGAGTTTCGTATGCATCTGAGCTTGTTAACCTAGAAGTCCATCGGTCATCTTTTTATTTAACCAGCCCAACTAGCGTGATAGTATATATGAATTTGTATTATGTCTTGGAAAATTTTTGATTTTTATTTTCGTGTATTTCATTGAGAGTTTCGTATGCATCTGAGCTTGTTAACCTAGAAGTCCATCGGTCATCTTTTTGTTTAACCAGCCCGACTAGCGTGATAGTATATATGAATTTGTATTATGTCTTGTAAAAAATTTTATTTTTATTTTCGTGTATTTCATTGAGAGTTTTGTATGCATCTGAGCTTGTTAACCTAGAAGTCCATCGGTCATCTTTTTGTTTTACCAGCCCAACTAGCGTGATAGTATATATGAATTTGTATTATGTCTTGTAAAATTTTTGATTTTTATTTTCGTGTATTTCATTGAGAGTTTCGTATGCATCTGAGCTTGTTAACCTAGAAGTCCATCGATCATCTTTTTGTTTAACCAGCCCTCGTCGGGTACTCTCCTTCATCGCTTAAATATGCTTTTGTATCGTTTTATATTTAAATGACTTAATTTTAAAATTTTTATTTTATTCTTGATGAAATAATTGATAATTATATAAATATAAAAAGAAAAACTTGATTTAGACAAAAAAAAAATACAATAATTAACTTTTAAAAATAAATTATATCTCATATAATATCATATAAATTAAAATAACAATTGTGGTGTATCTCTTTTTAAGTCAATTCACGTGTGTTCATTTTCTCAAGGGATTGGCCACCTAATATATTTTTTTTCTTTTACTTTAAAGATTTCTATGGCATTATTATATGATGAGTTATTTAGGACAAAATATTAAAGAAAAAAGATTTGATTATAATGCACTCTTTACCCCATAAATCCACTTTGAAGTTGACAAGTCAAAAGGAATTGTTTCAAAAGACAAATTTAAAATTTAATTATTATGTACACTTTTTGTAATAAATTTGGTTAAAATTATTTATTTAATGATACAGAAGTGAATTCAACACGATACATTATAAATAAAAATGTAATAAAATAGTACTTTGATGAACAAAATGAGCTTGAAATGCATGGACAAATCATATAAGAAATACAATATAAAAGCATCTAAAGAAAAAAAAAAGTGGAGTTTGTTCTATATTTATAAGATCGAATTCATTAAACTTAAATTTTGAATCAATTCCTATTCCAACAAACACATTTGTATTATAGTTTTTTAAACATGTACTCAATTTGTCCATCCCAAATTATACGGTATTTTTCATTTTTCGAGATTTCACTTCCGTGAACTTAAACAATATTTTGAAATCAAAAGATCAATAGCAATTTAATACCATTTTTCAAATAATTTTAAAAGGTTTAAAACATCGAGTTTATCCAATCCGATCACTTGGAAATTTTAATCAAACCGAGTCTCAAAAAATAAATGTCGAGAATCCTCGAAAATCAATCTCTCATATTTAGAATCTTTTATGTCTGACTAATGATCGAGTTAATTCAATTAATCAAATTGATTCTCAAAGTGAAAAATATCAGCATCGACTTTAAAAGCAATCTTTCTATTTTTATCAAGGTAAGAACAAGCTTGCATAAACATCATTTCTCCATAATCTAACTCATAAAATTACGTTAAAACTTGTATATGTTATTATTGACTCCCGAAAAGTAAAACGTGATAGATTTATTTTAGAATAGATAAAGTACATTTAAAAGGTATTGGTGCAATTGAGCTTTCACATTAATTTATCTCATTGAATACTTATATAGTGTAGACAAAAAAAACAGGTGCCACACGTACTAAAGGGTAGACGACAAAAAGGAAATAAACTTTTTATAGAAAACTTTATTGGTTGTTTATTTATGATATTGACATTCCTACTATTCCAAACATGTTTAAATTATGTATTTCATTTTCATAAAATTAATTATTTAAAAAAAAAAAACTTTTTGGTCAATTGATGTGTGTTCAACTTGTAGTTTTCATCTTTTTTTTACATGAAAAAAGAATTTGATTCTTTGGAAAAGTTTTCTTTCTTTTAATAATTAAATCATTCAATTATGATATGAAAAAAGTTTTGTAATGCTTTATTATGATTTGAGACATCAAATTATTTCAAGACAAAGACTATTAAAGATAACACGTAATTTTCATCTTTTTCATATGAAAATGAATTGATACGTCGAAGTAGTTATCTCCTTTCACTAATAAAACAAGTTGCATATCGAGAGTTAAAATCAATAGACGCGTTCATTTTTCAGAACTTATACATATTTGGACTCCGAACCAAGTGTTTAATTGCAATGACATTGAACAATTCTACCACTAGACCACACATATTTTTTGATGAAATACTTCTGGTATTTTATTTATACTCTTCAATTGCAATTTTACACTTCAAGTCGAAACCAAGTGTTTAATTGCAATGACATTGAACAATTCTACCACTAGACAACACATACTTTTTGATGAAATACTTCTGGTATTTGATTTATACTCTTCAATTGCAATTTTACACTTCAAGATTTATCGAATCAATTTTCCTCCTTCAAAATTTATAAGTGAAAAATAACCAACATTCATCTGTAAATTTTCTTAATAGTGTTCTTTATAAAAGTATCATACGATGGTACGGAAAGAAAAATTATATATAGAAAAAGTGATTTATCTTTCTCTTTACAAGTAATCATCCAATAGCGGAAAAAAGAAAAAAAGTTTCGTAATCCTCTATTATTTTCACACATTAAAGTTCTTGAGATAAAGACTATACTATAAAAAATCAATAAGAGATGGGTCGACTCATAATTTGTCTTTTTCATTTGAAAAAAATTACACATTGGAATTTTTTTTTTAATAACCATAATGTCTGAACTAACTCACACGCATAATACTCAAACCACTAGACCGTAAGTTACCATTTCTCTTTACAAGTATTTTTTTGATAGCACAATATTTTAAAGATATGTAGTGCTCTATTATTTGAGACATCAAAATTTCTTAACACAAAGGCTACTTTGGAAAATTAGAACATTAAAATCGTTACGTGTAATTTTATCCTTCAAATAGATTGATATTTAATTTTTGCCTCTAGCAATCGAACTTATAGGGTTTTGGTTTTTTGGGCCTAAAGAGTGGCCTGTTCGGATTGGCTTTTGTTTTACGACTTATAAGCCAAAAGCCATAAGTTAGATTCTTTAAAACAAGTGCTTATAAGCACTTTCTAACTTTACCCAAACACTTCAAAACTGCTTAAAAACTATTTTGACTTAAAAACACCTAAAATAAGTCAATTCAAACCGGCACTTAGAGTTGAGCTACAAGTGAATATAGGCCTAAATTGTGCATATTATAGTTTAAAGTAATGGACTTGAGAGAATTATTGAAGTGAAAAAACATGTATAACACTAATATCAGCTTATAGTTTTAACACTTCAAAAAGTCTCAGTTACAACTATAGGGTGTTGGGACTCAGATGAGCATTTTCGAAAATAGACTAATTGATACGAGCCTAGTGAGCATTGAGCAATAGATACATGTGATTCCTTGCTAAGTCTATATCAAAAAAGGAGCTCCGGGATAATCGTCTTCTCTGTGTATAATATCAACGCAATTCAAAACTTGAACGAAAAACCTAAGAGGACCGCGTTTTAAAGCACAATCCTTTCACATGAAGCTACTCATCGTATGAAGTATTCCTATCATGTAGCTGATAAATAGAAGTTACTTGTTATGAGTAGCCCTTCATTGCCAGGGATTCTTCTTTTGAGTTGCGCTTCTTCTCGAGCTAGTAGAAGTAGCTTTCTGCCAATATTCACAAAGAACAGTACTGGAGTCAGATATCTAAAGTTGCATATATTTCAGAAACAGAGGAGGCTAGACATACCGATTTAGACTTCTTTGTCTTTCCACGGATTCTGTTCTTAGGAGGTTTTAATTTGTATAACCGAACCATCCAGTGGTGAGTGGTAAATACCTGCATACAAACAAAATATCAGATGGTGAATAATTTGTGGTTCACTACGTTGCATGAATTAGTATTCTTCGTTTACGTTAGGCTATCCAGAATAGTTATATGTATGACCTTAGATTCATGAAATTTCTTTTCATTTTTAGGCAAGGTCATGGACAAACTTAGAAATCAAAATGATAATTGGTTGAAGATTAACTAAACCTTATCGGTCAGCATGATATAGCTACAAACACACACTGTACTGCTTCACTTAATACACGTGTGATTTTCAGCAAATATGATCTCATGCTTACCTCCTCAAAGTGGGTGAGCTTAAAATGTTTCTTTCCAATTTCAGTCCGCCTTACTCTATCGTACCCCTTGCCATCTGTCTCCACAAACCTACAGCACAAGATAGAGATGATGTGAATAATTTGAAGTTCATGCCTCAAGGCCACCAAAATGTAAACTTGCATGTTCTCAAGAATTTAGCACCTGTAATAAGATAGTTTGTACATGAGGGAGTTCAGCATGGTTGGAGTAGCCATAGAGTCAATCCGGTACTGGCCATCTCTCTATCAAAAAAAAAAAGGAAATTATAGATGGAATCGAAACTATGAATCTAAGACAAACTCAAACATCAAGTATGTAGCTCACTGGCTCTTAGCCTCTCAGTGAGTAAGAGCACAAACTTAATAAACAGATATAAAACATGCAAATGAATAAATGAACTTGATAAACAATTATAAATGGCTCAAATATTGGTTTTAACTCTTGAAGAAAGGAAACTGCATCCTATGATAACCATATCAGGAGTTATCTACTAGTACTAGGCATAATCTGGAAATTGCGAATGTATATGATTATATAATCACGACATAAGAGCCTGAAAATGTTCCAGAGGGAAGATCCTTAATCAGCCTAGGACTTGCCTCAGTAAATACATTATTAAAGAAGCAAAAAATATCCTCAGTATTTGCTCATTGAAGTAAAATATTAATGGCAACTACATCAAGTTCAGAAACCAAGAACAGTCAAGTAGTTGACCACAAAAAGAAGGTAGCTAAAGGATAGTAACACACCAGATAATCAGGTTCCTTGATATGAGGGAAGACACCCCCACCGATTCTAACCATCCAGAGGAACTTGTTGATATCATCACTGGGATACCCAACAAGACCTGAAGTTGATAGTAGGCATTAGACTTAAGGCTATTGCAAAACAATACATCTTGATTGAGCTGAAGTACCAACCTCCAAAGACAACAAGAACATATTTTACATCCAAAGAGTTGAAGATCTCCCAGGCTGCTTTTTCAGGAGAGGACATGGCTGTACCAACTGTTGCAATATGTGTATTGTTCCAGGTGTTATTATCAACGATAACAGTGCGATTGGCCATAGCAGTAGTTTGATAGCCATAGTCCCACCATGATGCCACCTGAAAAGAGTTAGCAGAATACCACATACATCAGGCGTTTGCATGGGCACACACACACACATGTATGTGGCAAGAAAATAACTACAGACAGTGAATAATTACATGGGTAAAACAAAGTAAGAAACCATTTTATCACATTCAAAACAATATTTGATTTTGACTCAAATGCATAAATTTAAGTTAAAATTTTAGATTTAGTGACTAACCTGCTCATACTATATTTCTAATTTCACATCTCTAATCACTAACATATTCATCCATGGCATTTCCTAAAATGTATTGTTGTGTGCCTTCTTTTTCAAGAAGGAACCTTTTTTAATTAAGGATTTGAAGAAGGAACTTATGCATCTTATAAGTTTATATCTAATATAAGATATAATAACTAAATAATATAAGCTGTTGGTTGGCTGTTGTTTACCAAGAAGCATGCCTCAGCACCTTCACTGAAGCACCACATAAGCCAAGGAAGCCACAGTTTGCAATTTGTATTCCACCTATCCACGTCACATGGCTAAAAAGCAAGCTTGTACACTTTGAAAGAATGGTTTACATTATTTAAATATGAAGCCAACTTCAAAAAAAAAAAGAAGGTTAACATCAGCTGTGAGGGTCTAATTACTCACTGAATGTTAATTGGGTTTGCACAGTAAAAAAAGAACAATACACTCTTGGCTTGTATTCCGCCAACAAGCTCTTCCAGTTAATAATAGTTACCTAAGAATTATCTAAATTATATTTTCAGCTGCAACAAGTTACCAAGTGACGTTGAAATTTCAGACTGAAAATATACTTTAAGCAAAGTAAAAACCAAATTCTTGGCTACCATAACAATATTCTACTGCACCGTCATAAAAAAAATAACTGCACTGTCACCACACCCATTCCAGAAGCAAACCAGAATTTGTGCATAAAGGAAACCAAATTGCAAATTCTAGAACCATCTCATTAACAGAAGGAAACAATAAAATCAAGAGAAAGGAGATAAGAACTCACTTTATCATCTACATCAGTATTGTGGCTCAACCATGCATAAGCCTCTCTGAAGTCATCAAAAACATGAAGTCCATCATGCGACTGTGATGTTAGTACAATAGAAGGAGCTGAGTAAGCTTCCGCAGCTGCCCAGACACAATGAACCTATAAAGAAATTTATTTTCCGATTAAGTCAACAAGGAAATAAAATTACAATACCTTTACCTTTTTCTCTCAGAAAAGGCAACAAAAAATAAAGGAGAAAAAAGCTTTTAAAAAGGTCGCAAGGAGATATGAGATTTGAATAAATGCAAATGTCATAAGATATTTCATTAGTTCATAAGGAATTTAGGTAACACTTTTCAGTTTGCTATGGCACAGAAATATGCAACTTAAAAGAACTGGTTAACTGTAAGTGATCAACATAGGACACATGCTCCTAATCATATCTCTGAGAACCGTTCCCACTGAAAGCATTGTTACTCACAGCTAAGTTGGGTAGCCTGTTGGATCATTTCATGTGTCTGAGGTAGTCAATCATCCTACGGTACAGAAGCTCGAGATGGACTATGTTCTAAACTTTTTGGTAAAAATCAGAATATATTGCTGATCTGGACTCAATTCTAGAAGTTTTAGACTCCTGGTGAGAAGAACAAGGATTATAACTAGATTTGCTTGTTGCAACACCCACATTTTGGTTTCTAGTACAAAGATGAATATAATTATACACTGAAATAAGTTACCTTCTCAAAAAAGTCATCCAACAATCTCTTCTTTCACAAATCTGTGTATGTGTGTATGCACTTAATTTACTAATCCAAGTTACTTGTCAGACTTAGAACTGAAATCTATCAATAAAGCAATGCACTACTAAAGTTAACTAACTTGGCTGAGGAAGGACGTAATTGAATCCGATCGCTAGTTTTCTCCAATTCAGGATAGCTCAAATTAATTCCTTCCACTCTTTCCCTTATATACCCAGAAACACCATCATGAATAGTGATGGCAGACAGATGAATGGAGAGGGAGATAGAATCCAGATTGCCAAGCGATGATGGGATATCCCACTTTGTGCCTTACTCAGTGGGATAGAATTCCCCAAATATTAGTAACGTGACAGACCTGAGCCAAGGCATGGATCATCATCTAACAATTGAATTTGAAGCTTGTCTAGTCTTAAACGCTAGCTTTCTCCAAGTAACATAGTTAGGGAATCAAAAGAAAAAAGTAGCAAAGAATTCTAGCGATGAAAAAAATAAACATAAGATGTATCAATTATCAGCAAGGAAAAGAAAAAGAGCTTAATTTCATGTATAAACATAATAAAGGAATAACTAAATGGGACTGATACAGCTGCAAGTAGTTCAATCAGGACAGAGCACATACCACATAAAAGGCACCCAGCAACACAAGTAATAGAATAGCAACAAAAGAAGCCTCCATGGGTAACATCAAAAGCCTCTTCTCACTTTTTTTATTAGCAATGGGAGCTTTCTCAACATTCTCCTTTTCTTTTTTCTTTTTTCTCGAAGCTTTTTCCTTTGGGAGTTCTTCATTTCTATCAGATTTCACCACATCATTCTGTGTAACCCCATCACCATTATCCCCTGCCTTGATGGTGAATAAAATGACAAGAACTAGTTCAGAATTATCAAAATAGCCAATGATTGGCATTACCTATCGAAGAACAACAAAGACACTTACATCAGCCTGTTTTCCAGTTGATGCAAATTTGATTGATCGAGTAAAAACACCAAAAGCTGATGATAGAGCAATCCCAGACATTATACATGCCGCTGGGGCCAGTACAAGCATTAGGCGGACCTGTGTTTCAGCAAAAGTAATGACTTTCAGAAAATGGTGAGCAATGGAAACAGAAGAAAACGGCATAAAATCTTGAAATCCTTACCATAACACCAGAAAAGTACACTGAAGTCACTAAATAAAGAATCACAAAGGAGCTAGCATCAGTCAGGGGCAAAAAGCATGCCTACACATGCCAAAAGTAACATTAATTGGAAGCCCAACAAAGATCAAATTAACATGATAAAGTCATGATAAATGGAGCTGAAAATTGACACTTACAATAATGCCTGCGGGGACCAAAAATGCTAATACATTTATGTCCATAAAGTAAGAAGGCCAAGTAGGTGGCTGATGTTCACTAACACTGGCAATAATTGGTATATACTTGCTCGCATAAGTTCTGTCTCAATTCAAAGAAAAGTAAAGTTGCTTCAGTACATTGGTTGCATGGAAAAATATAGGTATAAAAAGAGCTATGGCCCCGAAATCATCACAAACTAATAATCAATGAGATAAGAATTTTGAAATCCTAAAATCTCCTAGAAGCAACTCCCCCAGAATTTAACAAGGGACAGATCTCAAAAAAGCACAAAGTAGAAATGACAAGATATTTTAAGAGTGAATGGCAGGAGGGGCTCTAGCTCATAATTTACTTTTTACATAGATAACTGAGTATGTAGGAGAAAATCATGTATTTGTGTAAGATTTTCTACTTTTTGGTATACTTCTCGTGTACGGGCTAGTTAACACCATTTTATTAATAGTATTCTTACTTTATCAAAAAAAAAGAAAAGGTAATCTCACAATTTAAAGAAAATAAAAAAATATAAAGCATTTATGAATAGAGTACTTTAACATAAAAATGCTCTTAGTAATAATTATTTCTACATCCAACTGTCAAAAAAATACATCATTAGAATGCAATTTCAACAAGCCAATAGAAAGACAAGTTCAATTTAAAATTATTTTCACTTTTGATTCTTCATCTATCAAAAAGAAGTAGCAGGCATAATTCAATCTAAAAGAAGTAAACATTCATGATTTGCTTTTTCTTGTAATTATTTCACAGCACCTTCTTATTGAAGATATCAATACTATATCTTTAATTATCAAAAAGAGTAACATGCAGAAATCAATTTCAAAAAATTGCCTAGGAAACTCTGATAATCAAAACAAAATCTACTTCTATTCCTTAAACAATCAAAATAATAATGGAAGAACTGAATATGAATCAGAGGTTTAGAAATTAACAAAAAAGAATAGTACTAAGAGACAGAGAAAATAAGAAACCCAAAAAGGGAAGCAAAAGAAGATCTTATATATTCAAAGGAAGAAAGAATCATCATAGAGAAGAAAAAGTATACAAGAGAAGTTGAGTCAGCACTAGACGGAGAGTAGTTGCATGGCAAGGTCGAAAGAAGATGATAACAAAGACAACAAGGAGAAAACTGAGGCGTACTTGGAGAGGAGTCCTAACACAAAGATAGCAAAAGATATTTCTCCTATTTTCTATTTCTCCACCTGAGTAAGTGAAATTAAAAAAATAGATCCTTTTTATTTGCGCATGTTCCACTATCTCAAGCGTGCACTTCTTAAAATCACATTACTTGTGAATGAGAAGCAAAAAACCCTCACTTCATGTTTAAAGTGCTGGGCAATCACTCCTAACAACACTGGCCTTAAATGGGGTCGTACGAAAATCAATCAAACCTCTTGATATTTATGACTCAACATCTTTATTGTAACAGCCAAAATCTTCATAACTAACACACACAGATGTTCTTTTGACCCGTAATAGAGGCATCTGTGAATGCAGGAAAAGCATGGGTTTATGAAGATCACAATTTTTTTCTTAAAGCTTGTGCACAATCATCTCATAATCAGGTTATACAAGTTCCTTGGGAGCTTAGTACCAAGACCCAAATGTTATCTGCACTGCTTCAAGATATTAAATTCTGTTAACCAATGTGCATCAGAGACCATAAGTTGCAACTTTATCTAGAAAATGTAGTGCGATATCACTGCGTCCTTTTTATGGTAGATAACTAATGAAAATGTAAAGTAAGCATATAAGATGAAACATGATTCATAAAGCAAGGAGCATACGGATCAAGCAGACTAAGGCTTCGTCCACTCCATCCCTTTGTTGGGCTAGAGGCAACAAGCGCAACTAGCACAGCTACCACAGCGCAGCAAACAATCCTGAATGACAAAAGTAGAAGTAATCATCAGTGGAACAAATAACAGAATTCAAAACAGAAATAAATTAATGAATGGGGGTTGATCCAATTAATAAAAATTTTATTAATCCATGCCCATTAGGCATCAATATAACAAGCTATTCATATAATTAGAGGAGCTTACAAGCCTGCAGATACAACAAGAGTCACAGCTACTTTGAACATTTTTGGTGTGAGCATCCCTTTGATGTAATAGACAAGCCCCACAACATTGAGAATTAGGAACACCTGTACATAGCCACCAGAGATTTCAGTACACATGGGGGTGGCAAATTCAGCCCATGAAAAGATGATTCGCCCCACTTTGACTTGCCCAACTCAGCGCACCTAAAAGATGGACCGGTTTGGGCTAAATATCTATCCTAAATTGATCCATGAGAAACCTTGTCAAAAAAAATTTTTGTTTGATATATATTAGTATAGTTACTATAAGGAAAAAAGGGTCATATTAGTTTTGTTTAGTAATTCAAGCGAATTATAAGAAACAAACAGAGAAATAGAACTTCATAAGAGTCGAGTGGATTGGGTTATGGCTCATTGTTTAGACCATCTCAACCCCAAAAACCTTTGGCCAGGTTACTGAATGGCCATTTATTAAGTCATCTCATTTTAACCCACTAAATTCAGCCCAATCGGCCACCGTTTGACACCCTTAAGTGCACATGTAAATCTAATTAGGACCCAAAAATGTCTACAATATTACACAGAATATTACTCTGTATCCTAGCTATCATCACATGTATAATCTTCCAAATTTCATTTACAAGTGCTTTTTGGTAACTTCCTAATTCCTTTTTCTAACAAAGATGAAGACTAGGCCTAATCATTTGACCCCTTTATAGAAGCTGATAATCACAAAGCATAGTAGAATAGGAGGCAGACTGGTATAGTGTTTAACACTCTGTTTAATCTAATTCTCCTGCACCACATATTAAAAGGGCCTTACTTTGACTTAGACTGATTGAAGTAGTTCATGCTTGTATATTTACTGTGACTGAGAGCAAACTTGGAAATAGCGTAAATTTTTAAATGAATTTAAACATTTAATCTCATGAAGTGATACCGCACACAAGAAATGAAAATAATATATTGGTGCTATTTCTTTAAAAGGCTTTAAATTAAGTAAATAAAATTTTTACATGTACTAAGAAACAATGTGCGGATGGAGATGAAGGGAGTGGTAATGAAATAGAAACATAGCCAATCATTATATGCAACCCAGCCATGCCATCTCAATGCAACAAGCTGTTTTCAGCCTGATGATTTTAATATCCTCAATACTTCAATCATGCAATAAGGAAAGCCAATGCTATTTCAAGGAAATATGGTGGTACTTTGAGAATATCTAAAATTAGGTAGGTAATATGCAGGAACACATCATCAATCATATGTTCCAACCAGGACTTTACTACTAAAAAGAGTAGAAATGACCTTACCAGAAATGAGGCAAAATGTTCTGATGTCATTACTGCATTAAAACCTACAACGGGGACCAAAGCAGCCAATAGTGTTCCCAAGATAACCTGCACCCATATCCCAGATGGTTAGAAGAATAACACAAACTCAACTTTGTAGAGAAAATTGTATATGGGAATATATTCAGACTAGAAGATTTTAAGCCCCTTCATGAAGGAAATTTACTCATTCATTGAATGCTTTTAGCAAATAAAAATTTGCAAAGTTTAGCTGATAATTTTTTGTTAAAAACAGCAGGATTGATCATTAAACAACAATCAAAAACCATGTTCAAAAAGACTGCAGGAACCTCATAAGGGACAAGGTATCACCAGCTATTACATATAGTTAAAAACTGATGGTGTTTCGGTTATCAAGTACTAACACAGATGACGATATACTTCTTCTTTTTTTTGGCTAAAGACAATTAAACATTTTTTCATTTAAAAATGTGATATTTCAAATGAATGAAGGTTGCCTTTTTAAATATCAAAGTTTGGGTACACACAAATATATATAGTTAATAATTACTCAATAAAGTACTTTCATAGTAGAAATGAGAAGAAAATGCTCCCACCAGGCTAACATATAAACAATTTCTTGCTTGTACAGAATATTTTTTTATTTTGCCCAATTTTTTCCTTTTGAAAAACTCATTTTTGAGAAAAAAGAGAAGGCAAACTTTTTTCCCAAAATAGCACTCATATAAAAAATTGAACAAAAGAAACCAACTGAAAACACTGAAGTGAACATATATATATATATATATATATATATATATAATGGTTCACTTTCGGTTTTCTCATGCATTAACCAAAATAACTGAACTGGAAAATGGAAATTGAACCGACCGTTGCCCACCCCTAATTAACACTACAAATTGTTTATCAATATGTTTTTCAGATGCTAGTACTTACTAATGGAGCATAGGCAATATAAAGCCGTGAAGAATAACGCCCAGTTACGATGCAAAGTAGGGCATGCATTGGAATAAGGTTGATGATAAAGGTATATCCTCCCCACGAGCAAACCTGAAAGAGTATGGAAATACAATAAAATTTGACGGAAAAGATATGGTAAAGAAGGGAATAAAAGGTAAAAATAACAATCAACATGGAGGAAGTAAATGCCTACCATGTAAAAGTATGACAAGGCATTTAGAGTAGCATAAAAGAGGGACCCCGTGTTCAGTGTCTGCACCAAAAATTCACCATCATTGCATAACTTGAAATGGAACACAAAAATCTTAACAATAGAAGGATAGGCCCCAGAATATTGCATGTAACACCACCAAGTTAAAATCTGAAAATCATCATGTAAACTGAACCTTTATATAGAGATAGAAAGTGAAGATCAATGCAAATATGGCCACAGCTTCATTGTCATAGCTTCCAGCCACTGATCGAGATATATATGATGGAACCTGCAGGCAGCATGAAAATGAAATTCACCACATTAAAGAAGTAAACTAGCAATTTGTTTTCTTTTCGGAACAAAATGTTACTACAGATGGCCAAATATGTTGTAAATCCAAAATATAATGCTACTTTATCTTGAATGAGCTATATGCAAAGGCCACATTTTAGAGTCATCAGATGGAAATGTGTGCAAGAGAATTTACCATGGCCAAAAGAGCTGCAGCAGTTAGTCCAGCCCCAACCCCTTTAACTTCCTACAAAAGCAGAGTCGTATGGCTTAGAGTTCTCGCTTCACAACAGAGACATTTTTTAGGTTGCTACACATCCAAGAGAACAAAAGAAACAAGTAGTATCTACATCATTCTGATAAAAGTGAAAAAAAATGTAATCAAACCAGAGAACAAACCTTTGTTAGAAGGTATGTTGCCCAAGCAGCAAAGGCAGAGAATGTAGGAGCAGTAAACACACAAACTGTTTCCACAGAAAGAGGAATATTCAAGGAATTAAGTATCCTGCCAAGAAACATATATGTACTCCGTTATTCCTTTGGGTGCTGAAATAGATTAGTTCATAAAATTAAACAAACAACAAAGATGCCCATAATTTGAAGAGTGGGAACTAGAAAAAATAATGATCTGTAATACACACCACCATAAAGTGCCAGCAGTCAATGTCAGTCCAGGGTAAACAGTTCCACCAATCACTCGTCCAAGTGGATACCTATCAGACAAGGAAACCTTAACTACTAGTCATTTTTAATCAAGAAACTACAAGTCATGACAACATTGTCTGGAATAATTAATTCACTCCTACAATCATAATTACCAGGTCCGATCATCAAACCAATTCCAGAAGTCGTAAATTCCATTCTTAGTCAGAAACTGCAATTGGCATAGCATGGTTATATTTCACATAGTTTTGTGGTACTGACAAACATATGTATGATAGTAAAATAGCAATAATAATATGATATGATCATTATCACCATCCAAGGAAATACTCTACAAGAATGGAACAGTTTCATGATCAAAGATATCAAAAAATTGATGGCAAGTAACAGGTTCATGAAGAAAGATATCCAAGATTAGCACCACAAATTGACTTATAAGTTGATGCTAGAATAGCTCATAGAGATATTATAGATAGTTACTCAAGTTAATCTGAAAATCAACTCGAGAGTCCAAAAAGAGTTCATTGGATGTTCAAAGTTCACACTTGGTTGAATAGAAAACTTACATTTGACCAAAATATACATAATGGGCTTAATTATGATATTGATAAATAAACGCACTAGCTCTATGATTAAGGATAGTACAGCTTTCATGAACTTACCGTTATTGATAGTACACAAGGTGCCGCTAAAAAGACAATGTCAATATAGTTCTAATTACTCAGGGTCTCAGCCCATTCCGTTTGAAAAATCAATGAATCGGCAATGTTATTGAGATAAGATTGAAATTCTATTAAAATAATTTTTTGAGAATTAATCCTATTGGAATGATTTGTTTTAATAGAATAGATTCAAAAATAAATTTACGTTTTTTTGAATGGTTTTGACTTCTTATAGTATAAAAAACTCATCCAATTATACCTTTTAGAAGATATTGTAGCATATAGAAGAGTGTGAAGAAAAAACCCATGGATAGGTTTAACATTAGAGGTAGCATGAGATGTGCGGTAGGCGCATGTCATGAATTCAAAGATTGAACTGGGATTGAACATCATAGCCACGTGAATATTGAAGCATACTTGATTGAATGACTGTGGACTGAAAACAGATCGTATTCCATGTTGATCCTTTTCTGTAGCACCATATCAAAGTGCTCCATACAAAACAATATATAATGTAAATGCATTGACTTGCTTCAATTGCAGCTAACTATGTGTTTCACTTCTACATGTCATCAGATTGGTTGTGGTTAAATGGTAGATTCTCGTCATGCTTGCCCAAATTCAGCTTAATTCAAATTAGTTTTTAGGAGCATTCTTGAGAAAAGAGCAAAAATGCAATAATCCAGTCCTTGCTCTGTCACTTCCTAATGCATTTTAGGCTACTCCATATAATCTAAAAGAAATGAACCAATACATAATTTAAATGCATTCTGCTTAAATTGAAGCTAATTATGCAATTCACCTCTACATGTTATCAGATCTGTTGTGATTGAACATTAACTTCTCGTCATGCTTGCCCAAATTCAGCTTGATTCAATTAGTTTTTAGGAGCATTGTCGAGAAAAGAGCAAAAATTTAAGCATCCATTCCTAGCTCTATCACTTCCTAATACATTTTCTGCTACTACTTATAATCTAAAAGAAATGAACCAAATACAAACTACACATCACAATAATTTAATAAATTACTCATGAAAAAAACAAAATGAAATTCAAACCTGAGTGACTCTATAGTTGAAATAAGGATCGAACTCATGAATAACACTCTCATACTTAATCACCTGTTTTAAAAAAATCATAAAAGCAATCAGACATGATCAAATGTGAAAATGCTGAACAACAACAACAAATTCAGCTTTTAAACAATCAGATCTAATTTTCACGTAAAAAAACAAATAACATATTAAAATGAGAAGAATTTTACGGAGAAGATACGGATCGAGAAAGCGAGAACTCCGATCAGTATGAGAATGAACAACGAGAACACATTGCCGAAAGCCAACCGGAGGCTCGACGGCGTAACGGTATCTGAAGAGGCCGCCATTAACGGCCAGCTGAAGCTTTTCGAGTTGAAGAGTGAAGTGATTGTTTAAGGGTTTTTGATCTGTGAAATCTGAGGAAGACTTTGTAGAAGCTGACATTTGAAAAGACATATTTGTCCTCATAGATTAATGTAAAATGACTGTTATACCCTTATAGATTTTAACCATTTTTTTGTTCAAATTTTTTAATTGGCTTGCTCGGACATAGTGCAACGTGGCACGTTTTTATTCGTTAACGGTACTTGGCCTTGTTTTTTGTACTACTCTTTAGTTTCGAGGGTAAAAATGGAAAATAATTACATAGAAGAAATTATATTTTGGTCCAATAGTTTTTAAATATTACAATAACATCTCTATTAATTGAAAATAGTGTTTTGAAAAAAGCATAATTAATAAGGTGGGTTTTATTTATATATATTATGAGTTTAAATGTATTATTATCTAAAGAAAAAAAAGGAATGAAAGGAGTAAATGAGTTTTTTTTTTTTGTGTGTTGTGTTAAAAAGGAATTTGTATTTGTATCTGATTTTTTATTTAATATTTTTTATTATTAAATATATTTCAAACAGAGAATTTTTAGGAAATATTTTATCATCTTTGTTAGAAAATAAAAAAAAATAAGAATATATTTTATCATTTGGATACTCTATTTATAAAATTTTGATAATATACATTATAATTTTGATAATTTGGTAAATTATATCTTCTTCATTTTCTATGTGAGATTGATAATAAGAATCATTGCAAAATTGGATATGTTGGAAGGTTTAAAGGTTAGTGAGGATGGTTGTAACTTGTGAGTTTTACCTTGACATAAAAAATATATCTTTTTAAATTGAGGACAAAAAAATATTTTAAATTAATAATATATATATATATATATATATATATATATATATATATATCACAGTTATATTAATAAATGAAACAAGTATATTTTAAAACAAAAATAAATCAAAGCATTAAGGTAATTTAGGCGTACTTAAATTTTGATAGAGAACTAACTATTTAGTAATTACTAGTACTAATTAAAAGGAGTATTTGAATTACTTCCTTCGTACCAGTTTATGTGATATCATTTTCTTTTTGATCAGTCTAAAAAAAATGTCATATTTCTTTATATGACTATTTAAAGATACAATTTCTCTTTTACCCTTGTTTGTCTCACTTAATTTTAAATAATACTCTAATATATTTATGAGGAGAGAAAAATGAATCCGCTTTTGAAGGACAATTTGGTAAACAATTCAAATTGTTCATTTATTTCTTAAATTTCGTGCCAGATCAAATAGTGCCACATAAAACTGGAACGGAGGGAGTACTTATAATTTATCAATTTTAGCTCAAAAATATTTTTTATTTTGTTCGAACTCAGTATAAGTGCTTAGAATTTTATTTTGTTTTTCAATATTTTATCAACTATTTCGAATCCACGTTGACACTTCCAATAAAAAAAATTCATATATAAAATTCGAATTCAATTTTAAAATATATTTGATTAAAAATCAAATAATTCTATCATTATGACACTGAGTCATATATTAGTAAAAAGTTTAATTTTTTTAATTTACAAACACCTAATATTTTGGGCTTTTTATATATATAGAAGCAAAAAAATCCCAATTTTAAGTACCCAAAATCCGACGGTTCGTTGGCGATTTCAACCCGTCGCCGGCTACTCTTCTTAGGCATCTTCTCCGGCGAACTCAGCTAAGAATTCGATTTGTAAGTACCTTATTGTTCTCTCTGTATTAACTTATATCCTTCTCTTTCGTCCGAAACCCTAGCCTCTCTTTTATATACTTTTATTCAATTGTTTTGTGAAATCGATGCTACAAAAGCCCTCTAATCTGCTGTGTATTGTACTTTGTATATTTGCCTTTTGATATGTCTGCAAAGTCCGCTGTGTGCAGTATATGCTTAATACTATGATTCAATGTATAGAAATCGAGGTGTATGCACCTTTTTTTCTCTACCTGTGTTTTTTTACTATCTACCTGAAACCCTATCCTTTGTTTTTTTTAGTTTTTTTGTTGTGAAATACTGTATGTGAGATAAGATTGTATTGCTATGTTTTACTCCGGTGTATAACAGAAGTCCTCAGATCTGAGTTTTGCAGTGCTTTTGTATTGTTGCTAGTTAATAGATATTGCTGTTTGCTTCTTATGTGGTACAATATTATGAATCAAGTGTAGAAACTTCAAGGAAGGGAGTACAACAACATGCCCAACGTAAGCTGACAAGTGGGGTGTGGGAGAGATGAGGCTGACCTCTCGGAAAAAAAAAAAGAAAAAAAAGGGAAAGGGAATAAGGCCATGAAATTTGGGATCTTTACCACTACTTTGTGGGGGTTAGCAGCTGTAATTGAAATTATAAGTCATTGCAAGTCTGTTTTATTTCAATTTGAAAAGTCATTGCGAGTATGTTTCCTGATTGTTTCGAACAACTAATTTGAGCTTTAACAATCAACTATTGATTGACAAAAAAGGGAAAGGGAGTAAGGCCATAAAAGATGGAATCTTTACCACTGCTTTGTGGGGGTTAGCAGCTATAATTGAAGTTATCAGTTTAAAGTCATTGCAAGTCTGTTTTATTTTAAATTAAAAAAGTCATTGCGAGTCTGTTTCCTGATTATTTCGAACAACTAGTTGGAGCTTTAATAAACTAATTGATTGACAAAAAGTCTATGTATTCCGATTGATCTATCAACACTGGTGCTGAACTTAGGTTAATATGTTAGAGCCGGTTAATTAAGTAATTAATCCTTTTTTATATGGTTGATACTGATCTTTGCATTTAGCTGGTTATGTTTATCAGCAGCATATTTAAAAGGTCCCTTAGACATGGTTGAGAGATTGATATATTGACCTGTACCTGTCTTCTCTGTGTATGCAGTGGCTGTAGGAACTTTAAATCTGGGATTTTCAGTATGGCATCTCTCAAGGAGCTTCTTCCAGCAGCAAAGTCCACTACCAGCACAGTCTATGACCATACAAGTGACCCGTGGTTCAAGAATAGGTACAGTGCAACTGAGGCGGAGAAATCTGCAGTAATCAAGGCAAATCCGGTACCCCCTTATCTAAAACGGGCTGGATTTAGGCCATCCAAGCTCGAGGACTTTGGGGATGGAGGAGCGTTCCCTGAAATCCATTATGCACAATACCCACTTGATATGGGCAGAAAGAAAGACTGGAAAGCCGGGGGAAAGAATTTGCCTGTTACTGTGGATGAGCATGGTGAAGTGCGATATGATGCAATTGTGAGGCAGGGTGAGAATGCAAAGAAAATTGTTTATTCTCAGCATAAAGATCTTATCCCCAAGTTTGTGAAGGAGGACGAGAGTGATGAAGAGATGGATCAGGATGAGAAGCAGAAAGTAATCGATGAGACAATGGAGGAAACTAAAGCAGCACTTGAGAAGATTGTAAATGTGCGGTTGAGTGCTGCACAACCCAAAAATGTTCCCACACAATCTCAAGAGTCCAAGTTTATTAAGTACAAGCCTTCCCAGCAAGCGGCAGCTTTTAATTCGGGTGCAAAGGAGAGGATTATTAGGATGGTAGAGATGCCCGTGGACCCTCTGGATCCACCAAAGTTCAAACACAAGAGGGTCCCTAGGGCCTCTGGTTCTCCACCTGTGCCTGTTATGCATTCTCCTCCCCGTCCAGTTACAGTGAAGGACCAGCAGGACTGGAAGATTCCACCTTGTATATCAAACTGGAAGAACCCCAAAGGTTACACAATCCCTCTTGATAAGCGTCTTGCTGCTGATGGCAGGGGACTTCAAGATGTTCAGATCAATGATAATTTTGCAAAACTATCAGAGGCTCTGTATGTTGCAGAACAGAAAGCCAGAGAAGCAGTTGCAATGCGGTCAAAGGTTCAGAAAGAGATGATGATGAAAGAAAAGGAGAAGAAAGAGATAGAACTTCGGGAGTTGGCCCGCAAGGCAAGATCTGATAGATTGGTTGGGGTACCTTCAGCTGCTGCACATGTACCTTCTGAGAGGGACTCCAGGAATGTTGATGATATGAATGAGGACTATGAGCGAGCAAGAGATTTGCCCAAAGAATCAAGGGGGGAAAGGGAAGAAAGATTGAATAGAGAGAAGATACGTGAGGAGCGGCGCCGTGAGAGGGAGAGGGAGAGGAGATTGGAGGCAAAAGATGCTGCAATGGGTAAGAAGAGTAAGATCACCAGAGATAGAGACCGTGATGTGAGTGAAAAAGTGGCTCTTGGAATGGCTTCTACTGGCACATCAAGAGGAGAAGTCATGTATGATCAGAGATTGTTCAACCAGGAGAAAGGGATGGATTCTGGATTTGCAGTGGATGATTCCTACAACGTCTATGACAAGGGACTATTTACCGCTCAGCCCACTCTTTCTACTCTATACAGACCGAAGAAAGATACTGATTCTGAAATGTATGGAGGTGCAGATGAGCAGCTGGATAAGATCATGAAGACAGAGCGCTTTAAGCCCGACAAGGCATTTTCTGGAACATCTGAGAGGACTAATACCAGGGATGGGCCTGTGGCATTTGAAAAGGAAGTTGAGGAAGCTGATCCATTTGGTCTAGACCAGTTCTTGACAGAGGTTAAGAAGGGAAAGAAAGCCATGTCAAATGTTGGTAGTGGAGGCACCATGAAGGCTAGTGCTGGCTCCACGCGAGATGGTTATGAAACATCAAGCAGAACTCGTATTGCTTTCGACAAAGGGCGTTGAATTGTCTTCCACTGCCAGCATCCCTGGCCTTAATTTGTTCGTCTTTGCTGCATAAGTGAACTACTCTCAATCTTTATACTGTCGTAATGTAATCTGTTCTTGCAACTTGAGCTTTGAAGTGTTGAAGACATGCCTACTTCAGAAGATATTATCATCTCTTTATTATTGCTTTAAGTCTTTCTGCCTTGAAACAGTGGGTTTCTTAGATTTGGAATATGAGAATATCCATCGCGTAATTAGGTTACGTGATTTTGACCCAGTTTGATATGAACATCATTTGTTTGGATATGTGGAATTCCTGAGTAGTTTTTGCATTTTTGTCTGGTGTAAGGCCCTTGCCTGTGTCTTTATCTTTTGCTGCAAAGGGACTCTCATTGCACATTGAGTTGATAATAATTTTGTATGCCCAAAGACATCTCTCTCTCTTTGGGAATTGGTATAGACTGCACTTTGATGTGTATATACACCATTCTTTTTCAGCCTTGGTAAGTCGAACTCATAATTTTAGAGCTGGAGGTCGAGAGTGTTCACCATCTGAGCAATTCCTTTTGTCGAGTGTTTGGCTTTTTTGGGATTTGAGGAGTGATGGTGGTAAGTGTGTGAATTCGCGAAGATCGTCTTCTTATGCTGGGAAATACTTACTCTTGTTATCCCCAAGTTGGCATTTCATGAGGGGCAATTGTTCATCAATGAGTGATAGGATTTCAGTGAATTGTGATTCTAATTGGGTGTTAACATCACAGATTAGACAGAGTCATGGTGGTCCAATTTGTGATTTTTCAATTGATGGTGGATGTCTTTTCGCCATACATAGTAAAGAAGATGTTGTTGATGTATGGGAGACTCCTCGTCCACCAATTATATGAAAGTTGATTTCTCAGATGGTCATTCGAAAATCATTTTCTTTTTGATGAACAACGAGTGACTGATCATATGATTTCAATAGATTGTTAAGAGTTTGGGGATCAACTAATTGACTGTAAGTTTGAGACAAAAGATTGTTATATATAAAAAGAAGTGCTTAGGTAGGTAGGAAACTTTAGTTTAGGAATTTTTTTTATGTTTAATTGGTTGAAATGTTTTGAAAATTACATTAAAATGTGGAAAATAACTTTCCACAAGTAGAAAAAAACAATATAAGTGATATTTCAATTTGATTGTCTCCTCTTCACGCACCCCTACACCTCGAACATCCCACTATCTATGACCTCCATAGTGTTTTGATAGATTACATATAAATGTTGAAGAGGAAATGATCTTTTATGATCAGTTACAATTTAGAGAAAACAACCTTACAGGGTCTTGCTCTTGAAATATGGGTAAATTTTTCACTAGGGTTGCAACTAATATATGTTTTCCGCATCAAATATTTACACCAAACCAAGTAATTTAACCTTTAAAAAAAAAGTAAAATATGCATCGCTTAATGTGTATGAAGTTATAGTTATACTAACCAAAGCATCAAAGGATTTCTTTTGTTGGGCTCAACATGAAAAGGCCCATATTTAGCACTTCATTGAATTGGGCCACAAATGACACAAATTCAAGGCCTAAGTTGGGCTTATTAATGATTTTGATTCGAAGATGATACACTTGTAGCTAGGTTAGAAGATGAACATTAATATAAAAACAAAAATACGGATTGAAAGTTTATAAAGATCTTATCGATGATCGTTGATTAGATTTTCAAGTTCGAGGACATAACATGGACGGGAAGATCCCGTCCATGTTATGTCAAACCATGGGTTCAAACGACTAGCAAATATGACCACAAATAATTATTTTGTGTAGGTATGTAATGTTTGCACATTGAACAACAATTTATAGAGTATCTTGGGGTACTAATAATGGTCTTCTAACTCCACTAGTTCGATTATTATGATTCATGTCGTATAACACTAGTTAAAAGGAAAACATTTTCTGTTCAAAGTTACTCAATTTCAAAAACTCGAATCAAGAGATCTGATTGAATTTCAACACCCAATAATTAGAGAGATCAACATCAAAGTTGTATTATTTGTTTGAAACTTTAAATTTAGAGGTTTAATGAAATTGGAAAATTATATAGGGGATTTAATTTGTGGCCTAGTCTATGAAAGCAAGTTGTTGAAATATTAAAGAGAGAATAGGTTTAGCAAGAACTTTGGGAGAACAAAGAAAATGACATGTCTATTGGCCTTGACCACCAATAATATAATTCAGCTCTCTAAATATCTTTATAATTAATAGCTTTTTTTTCGGCTGAGGATTTGTCGTAAACAATTTCTCCATCTTGACAAGGTGTGAATAACGTTAATATACAACATTTTTTTAGACTCCACTTGCAGAAATACATTGAGTTATTATTGTTTGTAATAACTCTTTTTTATCATGTGATGGAATTCGGAACAGTGGTGGATCCACCTTGGTATAAGGGGTTCATCCGAATCCCCTTCGACGAAAAATTATAATGTTTATACATGGTTAAAAATAATATTTTATGTATATATAGTAGATGTCGAACCCTCTTCGACTACTCCGTGGGTTTATTTTTATGAATTTTGATCTCCTTTATTGAAAATCCTGACTCTGCCACTAATTCGAAGTATAACCATCAACTTGCTAAATTTTTAATATTAATTCAAGTATATAAATCCTTTTAATCTTTTTCTTTATCGAATCTACGTATTCGAAAACAATTTAAAATGACTATAACAAATAATTTCCCTTAAATAATATTAGTAAAGTGATTGTTTTACAAATTTATCATTATCAATGTTACTTTAAAAATTTTAAATTTGACTAATGAAACTGTATTGAATTTAGGAATTATTAATTAATAATAGGGTTAAATTTTGTGATAAAAACTAATCTTCTAGTTAGCTAAAGTGAACATTTTAAAAACAAAATTTTATTTAACAAGTAATGGAAGGGAACAATATCCCACTTAGAGATGATTATAGTATATATTTCAATTATATCCCACTTAGAGATGATTAAAGATTAATAGTATATACTATCATTATATCCCACTTAAAACTTTAAACCATGTCAATAAGTATTTTATCTAAACACAAAATTAATAGTATATATATATATA
>NC_028648.1:2015885-2020024 GCF_001406875.1 Solanum pennellii
ATATATATATATATATATATATATATATATATATATATCAACTTTGATTATATAAATAATTTCTTGTATTTTCACCCTGATGATGTAGTAGTATCTATATTCTAGTATTACCAAAAATAAATATATATTAGGTTGATGATACTATTTTAGTATTACCAAATAAATAAATATTTGTTATAAATATATGTTAGGTGATGACACTATTTTAGTATTACCAATTAAATAAATATTTATTAGGTTGAATAACAAAACTAGTATACTTTTTAAAATGTTTTATTTTTAATCTAGTGCTCAGTATTTATATAAAATCAGATTAAATTTGAATTTGTGCATTATAAACTTGTTTTTAGAAAAGCGTTCTCAATAAAAAAAATTCATTTTCAAAGCTCGATAGAATAAAACAGTCTAAACTATCTAACCACATTATATACTTAGCTCCTCAATAAAGCAAAGTCTCCAACATGTATTATTGGGATGTTAACATCAAGTGTCTTTCTTTAATTTCTTAACTTTCATATGGAAAGTGATCCTATCAAATTAATTTTAAAATGCTCTAATTATTGTACATTTTGATTAATGTATATGTACTTTTAGTACTTTAATGATTAATTAATTTAATAAATTAACCACTCAATTATCTAGATATTGAGCTGAGTTTATTAATTAATTGAACCTAATGCAACAACAAAGACACATTGTTACTGAGTTTTTGGAGCTTAGTGAGCTAATTAAAAAATCTTTTAACACAACTAGAAGATATGTTCATTAAGAAAATTAATAGAGAAGAAAACTATTGCTTGGTTTTGTTGACATGGAGTCAAAATTTTCACTAAAATATGAAGAAATAAACTTTCGAAGAAGTTAATGAATTCAACATATATAAAATTTCGTACTCCAACTTAGCTCCGTCCCTGGGTAATATACGTAAGACAACTATTAGTAACAAGTTAAAATTTCCATTAAGGAGTTCCAATAATATAAAAAAATGAACACGAAAAGAAATCGAAAGCGTTCTACATCCACGACATACATTCAACTTGACAGGATAACTCGAGTTTACTCGGAGCCTTATTGACTGCATTTAGTCTATCCACTAAAATAAAGATTTCACAATGAAAAAAATGTAGCCAATTATCATTCCTTTTTCCTTATTTGCTTCTTAATATTTAATTATAATTAGTGGTAATAAATATTTGTGAATACGTGTAAAAAAAAATTTAAAATAATTAAAATTATCTAATAAGAATATTTTATTATATGTTTAATCAAGTCTAACCATAATTTGAAATTTTGAATATCTAAAAAATAATTATTGGCAAATAAAAGAGTCAATGTATTAAGTGAAGGTTTTTTCCAAATCTTTTCCCTATTAAATTTCTAGATTCTTTGCCCTCTTTGACTTTAGGCTAAATTTAATTGTTTTTTTCTGTGAACTACAGTAGTTTTATTACCGATGGTACATATTGGTGAATATTGAAATAAAAATAGGCAATTTAATTTATATATTTGAACTGTTTATTTTTTTTTAATAAAATAATCTAAACTAGTTCTAAGTAAAGTAAATTATATTAAGATATACAATTTTGTTATTTTCCCAAGGTAGAAGTAAAATAACATAACATTACTCTCTTCGGACTTTATTTTGTAGGATATTATTAAACATGTTATTATTGTATTATTTTTTTCTCATTAAGATGATCAACAATTAAATAAAAACCTATAGATCTTTTTAATTCTACAACATCAAAATTTGAATATTTTATTATTTCATTTAGGCACTTGATAAATTAAAAAGTGGTTAATATATAAGAATATGCATGGTTTAACTTTTGGAGAACATTAAGGTGCTCTTTTTTAAAACCCCAATAATGTGTGTGCTTTTCCTTTTTTTTTTAACCTCATAAATTTAAATTTACGTTGAGAAATTGTTTTGAATCAGCCTCAGCTCAATAGGGATATCAATAAGGATATCACACAAATAGATATTGAGTCGAGTGAAAGCAATCGGATCAGGCCTTCACAAAGAATAATTTGGAATCCATATCGAGGGTATGTTTGTTGTAGTTAAATACAAATTAGGGCATCACTATCAGAGGGGATGAGATGATTATGTGCAAAGGCGTTAATGTGTTCTCATCCCCAATTCTAGAGTCTAAGCTTCTCATTTTCCTTCTACCGTCTATCAATTCCCTAGTTCTTATGCTTAGTATTTCTACGATTACGTTTGAGTTTTTGTAATTGAACTCTAGTCTTGTTAATACAGTTGAGAAGTTTGTTACAATTTCATTGGATCTGAGTTCATAAAAGAAACTAACATTAAATAGTAAAACAAATTCGTAACAAAAGGTTACTCCATACACAATTCGAAATCGAGACGTTTAGTTAAGTCTGTTAGTGATTTTATATTTTTACTAAAGCATAGTTCTCACTTATTATTTTTTTTAAAAAAAGTGTCAATAACAAATATAATTTTTAGTAATTAAATTGTGTATTTAAAAATGAAAAGTACTTTACACAACTTTTAATTATTACGTTACATTAATTAATTATTGCAACTACTTTTTTTTTTAAATATGACCTACATGAAATGCTTCTTTTAACACCCACTGACAAATAAACATTTACACCACCAAACAATATAAAACTTGAAGACATCCGTACTATGATGTGATTCGAACATTTCTTTAAAAATATTTTCATAATTTTTTTAAATTATTTTTCATCGGAATTTATATTAGGGATCGATTTATTTGATTTCACTTATATTATAGCTAAACGCAAGTTTCAGTTTAATTTCTCCTTCGATTCAGCTTATGTGATAATGTTTGACTCAATATTAAAAATAAAATTATTGTCTTGCCTGTGCCATGATATTTATCTTATTATAAAAGTATGACATTTAGAACAAGTTTAAAGTTGATCTACTTTTAAATATAAAAAAGTATTTTTTTTAACGACTAATAAAAATTAAAGAGTGTCATATAAAATCAGATCGAGAAAAAAAATTATTTCTTTCTTTCATACTCCCTCATTAAAAAAAAGTAATTTGCACAATTTTGAGAAAATATTATTTGATTTAATTACTTCAATCATTGAAATCTAAGCTTGGTCTAATTTTTTTTAAGGCACTATTAAAAATATTCTTGAAGCTGGAAGACAGCTTCTAGTAATATTATATTAAACAACTTCCAAATAATTAATGTTAACAAAAAAAAAAACAATTAACAAGTTTCCACCACAATATCACTAATGAATTATGAGTTCTCCAATTAAGCAGGCAAAAAAAAAGTGTCCATAATTGTGTGGTTCTATATATGGGTAAAATTATTCACACTAAATAATTTATAACAAATTATAATAAAGTTTCCATAATTAAATGATCAAATAAAGTGAGAATATTTGATATTGGGTCATTTTTAGTGAAATATAACGTGTATAGATTCAATACGTCAAGCATAAAATTAAATTCTAAATTTATACATATTATGACTATGATTGAATTCTGAATTTAGTCACACTTATTACGTGTATGAAATTTATCGTTTGTATTTATTTAGTTGATTTTATAACTCATATACAATAATCGGAACCAGAAATATTAAATTTACACCCTTTATCAACTTAAATCGTAAATTTATAATTTTAATGTAAACGATCCATATGCATTTTTAAGTGTGTATTTTCCTATCCTTTTGTCACATCTTTTAATTTCTCTAAAATCAACCATGCAAAGTCTTTTTCATTAAAGAACATTTTAATTGCATTTGTCCATACCTTTTTTATTGTTTTACTTGTGAATATTCACAATTTTATATAATTGTTAATCCTTTCACATTTCCTATTTGATAGTAATTGTATAATTCTATAAATAATCAACGCAATTACATATTAATTTGGTCTTAAATGATATTTATGTCTTCAAATTTTGAGTGTATACAAATAGACATTTAAATTTATATAAAGTTAAACAATTAGAGACATACGTCCTATTTAGCATCGTATGTGACAATTCGTGTGAGATACACTCAACTAATTTGTTATTGTCACATCGAACGTATGTGTCTGTCTACATGTTCTGGCATATTTTAAACATGAAGTGAACCAAGCAATATATATATATATATATATATATATATATA
>NC_028648.1:2020751-2024176 GCF_001406875.1 Solanum pennellii
ATATTCCTCAATTATTTTTTATATGTTTCCCAACATAGAGATGAAAGAGAGAAGGAAGATACCCCAAAATTATGGAGAACTTGCAACAATCTTGGACTGATTTAATTTAATCAGTTAACAACCTTTTATTTAATATAATAAAATAAAATATTATTGTACCCACTCACTATCATTGAAAGAGAGTGCCATAATAATTTGTTTTTTTCCACCCAAAAAATAAAAAAAATTAAATACTAATTTTTTTAAAAATATTTATTGTGCCCTCTCACCTTCATTTTACATTCCTATATATATACCTCTTTAACCCTTTTTCTCTCTTCACAACCAAATAAACACATCTCTCTTCCTCTTCTTCTTCTCTCTCCTACTTTCTTAGAGATCATTCGATTTCACGATCAGATAGACTTATATTATTATATTCATAAATTTTTAAATACTTATCCAGTCGATTTCACAGTCAAACAATTTTACATACAACAATATGGAAATCGAGCCAAGTGCACCTCAAATCGCGGGGAAGAAACTATGGAACATAGTTAGAATTATGTTGTACATGCTAAGGAAAGGCATGTTAAAGAGCAAAGTCATTCTAGACATACAAATTACCTTTCAAGACATGTTAAAAAGAGGTAAAATCGCGGGTAAGGCGATAAGCAATCTTATGTTACATCCTCCACATTGTTCATCGTCTTCATTTACATGCATATCAAACAACAACAACGACGTTGCAATGTCATTTATCACACGTCGTGAGTACGAGTTTAGCTGCAGTAATAGTCCTAAATTTCCCCTGTATTTCGCCAATAATAAACGTAGGCGAAATCGTAAAGGGGAAATTGATGTTGTACAAAAAGTATTTGAAATATTAAATACAACAAGTACAAGTCATGAAGCTGGTGGTACAACTTCTATTGCTGTTGCTTCACCTTTAGCATTACTTGGATTTGGTAAAAGTCCAAATAATGTGAGAAAATTAAGAGTTACTGATTCACCATTTCCAATTAAAGATTCAGAGGAAAATTATAATTCACAAGTTGATAAAGATGCTGAAGAATTCATTAAGAAATTTTATAAAGATTTAAAGCAACAAAGAAAAATAGCATCTCTTGAATCTCCATCTCCATATCATGTTTATGCTAGATGAAAAATTAAAAAAATATTGTGTAATAAATTAGTAATTTTTTTTTATTTCCTAAAGTTTTTTTTTTGGGACTAGGGGTTCCATGACTACCTTCATTGACACACAAAGTCAAGTTCGTTCGTCTTTTTGGTATGAAGCGCTTTATCTGACCAACTATAAAATGGATATCGAATATCAGATACCAAATGAGAAATAAAAGAAATTGAAATTATATTGCTTATTTTATTTTTATTTTTATTTTTTTGACTTTTTCAAAGTTTTTTTCTTTGTGTTATGAAATTGAAGGTGGGACATTAGTTTGCTTAAGAGATGTATGTGCTTTGATCCTATAAACCAAAAAAGGGCAACTCTTTGTTTTTATATTATTTCTTTTATTTCAATTTATTACATGTCTTAATTAGCTTTTTTTCTTTAAGTAATTTTTTGGGGGAAAATGTCATTTTTTTTTATGTTTAGTAAGTTTGTAAACCCTACATTTTCATTTTATCATTAATGACATTCTCTATTCATGTTTAACATTATAAAGATAATTTTGTTATGTTACACATTTAGTTTTGAAATAATAAAATTCAAAAGTTCTTTTTACATTGCTACATTTGTGCAAGGAGTCAGAGTCAGAATTTTCAATACAGTGTTCATAATTTGTAGAAATAGATCGTCGAAGGGGGTTCGACATCTACTATATATACATATAAACTTATTTTAACCATGTATAAATAATATAATTTTCTGTCGAAGGCCGAACCACCTTAATACAATGTAGTTCCGCCCCTGTTTGTGCACAGTCAAACTAATAAAAACAAAGAATTCAATATGCCAAATTCTCGTTATGTCTGAAGTTTAAGGGAGGATCAGACTATAAGAAAATCTATTGTACACAAATCTTATTCTGTATTTATGCAAGAGACTATTTCCATCAGCTCGAACATGTAATCTCATGAACACATAACGATAAATTTTAACAATTACGACCCGTCAAATTAATATTTTATATATATATATATATATATGCTTTTTCTTTTTTTGGTTAGAAGTTAAAGGTGGGACATTATTTTTGCTTAAAGAGATGTATAATGCTTGAATTTTAAACCAACAAACGGCCAACTCTTTAATTCCTTCTACAAATTAATTATGACATTGAACCTCTAGTTGGTATGGTGGATAGGGGTACACGTTGCTTCTTTTTTGGTGAGGTGGGGGTGGGGTGGGACACGTGTCCGTGTTATATTCTAACAGCATAAACGTAAAATATATCGCTTTTCATATATCACTATAAAAAAAATTATATAAAATATATCGCTTTTAATATATTATTCCATCATTTAAAAGCAATCAGTAAAAATATTTTTATCCTAAATCTTTAATTAAGGATGAATGACTTATATCCATTTTTATCTTTAGCGTTTTATTTGTATTATTCTTGTTATCTAAGTGAAGAGTTTTCTTTTTTTGAAAAAAAAAGTAATAAAATAACTTATAAGAAGAAAATATAGGTATAATTGTAAACTTTAGTGATTTTTTTTCTGTTTTTTTTTTTCCATTAGTAACGGTCTATTAATGATTAATTTGTGCTTGTTGTGGTAGTCAATTTGAGTAGTTAGAAGGTCAACTGTCATAGATAGAAAAGAAAATACGTTTATAATAATAAATATTAATTTTATAGCATTTATGGTGATTAATAATTTAATATACAATAAGCTTTTGAATAAGTCATAAGTTATAATATATGATGGATACGTTTTAGGTGTGAAATTTCAATAAACAAATAGTTATTGGTGTTTTAAGAGAGATATTGTTTCTAGATTAATTACCTCATTAATTAAGTATAATGTGTGACATTTAACTGTTAATTAAAATAAATTAAAGAATTAGGTTGATGACCATCAAATTAAAGATTATGATGAACGATCTTTGTAATTATCTTTAATTAGTTATTTTGATATTCGAACTCTGTGTAAAAAAATTATTTTTAATAGGGAGAGTTTTATTGTCAAAGTGATATTTTCATAGTAAATTCAAATTTTACTCGATCTCAAAATAGATATAAGACAATAAATGAGAAAAACATTAAATCGATGATTTTTTTACGCCCTTTAAATTGCATACAAATATTATAGCATCCATAAACCTTGCAAGATAATTAATTCTCTCTTAAATATAACATGTACTCCTTTTTCTTTCACTTATATTAGTAGGGTATTTATTGCAATAATTATCATATAGATTTAGAATATAAATTACATTTAGAAAGTTTTAAAAAAAGTGTGTATAATATATATATATA
>NC_028648.1:2025025-2032059 GCF_001406875.1 Solanum pennellii
TAATATATATATATATATATATATATATATATATATATATATATTGGTAAATATGTTATGAAGTGAAAAAATAAAAACAAGGATTTTAGATAATATTATAAAAAATACTTTACCAAATAAAATATTAATTTAATATGTTTGTGGGTTAAATAATAAAATAATAATTAAGATACCTTTATTTATGTGGTAAGTAAGATACCCTTTCTTAGTGGCTTATAGGTTGTAATAATAAAGAATCTATATTTAATTTGGTCCTATATATGTACAACTTTTATTACCAAAAAAAAAAAAAGGGTTAGAAAGTCATCTTCTTGGTCAGTTGTTAGCTACATTTTTTTTTTGGTGAGTCCAGCTTGTCAATATACACACTAATAATTTGATGAGACATTAATGATCGAACAGTGGTGAAGTCAGAATTTTTATTAAAAGATCTAAAGATTAAATTTTTATATTGGTTAGAAAATGGATTGGAAATGGTGATAACACTTATATATAGATTTGATTAATCATTCTTGCTAGAATTAGCTTTTGGACGGAATTGAGTTAGTTTAGATATCACATCTTTATTATATTATCAGAATCGTGCGACTCGTCTTTTTTTGGGCTACCGACCCATGTTCCTGTTAGGCCTAAGCATGAAAAGTGTGCTAGAATCCTACATTGATTGAGGAATGGATTGGTGATGACACTTATATAGATTCGGACAATATCTATATATATAATAAAAAACATGTAAAAATTCAAAAAAAAAAATATTCGATATATAGGATGTATTCAACATGGAGGACAATGTTTTTCTATGAATGACTTTTACGTAAAAGTACGATAAACTAAACTAGTTTAGCAAGTAACATTTCATATTGTTGTGTAATTTCTACCTATCAAAACACCTCATTTTTACTCTACCCACATAGTCCCAATTCCCATAACTCCACACCCTACGTCGATCGTAATATTTATCTAAATTATATATAAGTACTTTGAGAAATTAATACAAATTGCGAGTTTCGTGAATCAATTGATGAAAAAGAACATGAAAAACTTATATTGAATTTGAAAATTAATTTGTTTGTGTGTAAATTGTATTTGAGTATTTGACATGTTCATAGTCATTCAATTAGTGAGAGGAACATAAAATCATAATGAGTTAGCAATTTTAGTTGAACATTAAGACTTAAATTCATCAACATAATGAGCAACCAATCAAAGAAAAAAAAAAGAAATAATAAACTTATTTTTTTGAAATAAATGTTTAGTAAAAAGAAGCCCTTAATTATTTTTTTGGGAAAGAATTAACATCTCAAGATTATTTTTTTTCATTTTTTATCTTTTTTTAATCTTTATATCTAGTCAAACTAAGACGACAATAACAAAAACATAATACAATCATATAGAAATCTTACTTCAATTTTATAATAACAAGAAAACGTATTATTTTTAAATACTTTCAACTTAAATAACGTAAGGTAATTAAATTAAAATAAATAGGATAAAAAAAAGATAAAATACATATGTGATGTTGAACAATTGAACTCATGTTGTGCATTAATTTTGTGTGCAATGAAGAATGTAGGATTAATAAATTTTTGACAAGTTGCAAGAGAAAATGAGTTGCAAAAATTACAATTTATTTAAATATCAGCCAACCATATTTATATGTGGCTATGTGGCAATTATCAATTAAAATGAGTTGGAGGAAGGACCTAACTATTTATCTCGGTCCAATAATAATTCTTCACTATATTATGTTAGGATATTTAATAATATTTATATACTTTATAAATTAATAGATAATTTTATATTTAGTTTCTAATTTATCTCGATAATTAGTTATAATCATATCTTTATTTTTTGAAAGACATTGCATTTATTATATTTAAAAGATGATATCATAAAATTACTCTTTTATTATAATTTCTTTAAATGTGTATAAAGTTAATAGTGAACAAGTATCATTATATAGATGGAATACTATTGTTCACGTTGAATGTGAGATATATATAAGGAAAATTATGTAAATAAATAAATATAAAGTTAATTAGCTAACATAACTATAGGTTAAATTGATTACAACTCGCAACTTAAATATAGTTGTAATTATGTCATCTCTCGCCTCTCTCACCTCTCTCCTCTTTTATACATTAACAAATGCAAATGATCAAATACCAATTATACATATACATATACAATTATATGACAGATATACAAATATAATTAGTCTATCTCCACTTTCTATCCTGTCTCGCTCGCCTATCTCCTTCCTCTCCTTATCTTGCTTTCCTCTATCCTCCTTCCAATTTCACTCTCCAGATATACAAATACATATGTATACCAATTATATATATATATATATATATATATATATATATATATATATATATATAATTACCTGATAGATACACATATACAATTCATTTATCCACTCTTTGCCCTCTCTTGCTCCCCTCTCTCATCTCTCTCCCAAATCTCGCTCGCTTCTTTCATTCGTCTCTCAGTCTCGCTTGCCAGATATACAAATATATATGCATATCAGTTACATATATATAATTATTTGAGAGATATACATATAAAATTTGACAAACATACATGTAGAATTCGCCTCTCTCCGCTCTCTACCCTCTCTCGCTCGCCTCTCTCCACCCTCTCTCAATCTCGTCCGCCTCACTCCTCCCACTGACATGTAGCTACGAATCGTAATGAGCAAACTATAGTTATGGAGCATACTTAAGTTATTTTTGAGTGACTATAAACAAGAATTGCCTATATATATCTGACAATTTTTAATAATTTTATAAAAAGAGAAAAATTATATATGTTGACTAGAGCTGCAAAATGGGTTTAGCCCATGGCCGGCCCAACCCAATTCATTATTGGATAGGGTTGGGATAGAATTTTTCAAACTCATTTAAAGCTAGGGTTTATAAGCCCGATTCATATATATAAGTCATTGGCCCTTGAGGCTTGATCGAGGGTTGGGACGCCAACGCATGGATCAAAACTATTTATTCAAGGTAACTTACAGAAATCTCACTAGTTATGAGCTAATTACTTAGATGTACGCTATGTTGTAATATTACGAATCTTATCAGATTTTTGTGCATTCAAATACATTGATCCAAAATTAGGTGTAATTTATTCTAGACACACTCTATCCAAGTGGAATTACATGTATCTAGGATACATAAACAAATCACGCGTTATCGTCTCCCTCCCATCGCGCTTACCACTCTCTTATATCTCTCGCTATCTCGATGCATCACACTGGATACCTGTATCTTGCGTATCTAGTATCATAGATATATGCTAACCACATTTGATTTTTTTGCTAGTGTTATTGAAACAACATAATTATTTTTCATATCTGATTTGAAAAATCTTCTTAGTTTCTTGATATTATAAAATTATAAGTTTGAAAAGAAAGAAAAAAGCTAGCCCGCCCTAGCCCGCAACTCTTCTAGGGTTGGGTTGGTTGAGCATTTTCATGCCCTTCCAAATTAAGAGTCAGCCCGCCCTAACATATCAAATTCCTTCACTTGCGAGACATGGACCGGATGGTGTTGGACTGACCACTTTTAATAATTCTAATGATGACAATGCATAAAACATGTTTTTATAGTTGTATTTCTGTTTCGATTATTATATCATGTATTGTCATTATAAATTTTCATTATATTTCAATATGATCACTTCATTACTATATCTTTCATTTTTCTGTTTCATACTTGGTTTTTATTATATTTTATTTCAATTAAGGATTTATTAAAATAATTTTTGTTATCTTCACAATATAAGATCAGTTACGTATTAGTACTCAATTTCTTTGATTTAAATTTGATGAAGTAAAATTACTTTTATTGATAGAAATAATCACTTTCTATATAATATCATGATAGAAATAATCACTTACTATTATGAGCCAACATGCAAGTACATAGAAATTTTATTGATATACACACATTATATTATATGCCAACAAAATCCACCCACCCCCAACTAAAATAGCCATGTAAATTTATTGAAAATGACTTTATTTGAATATTGAACTTATGTTGTTGGATCAATAATGCAATGTTTTGGTTAAACAGAATATAAAGGAATTAATTAGTATAATTATCTATATTTAAATTTTATTTTATTTTTATAATATGTACCAACCGTACGAATCGTGCAAATATTTACTTTATTTTTTCTAATCGTACGTGGGAATTCTACCTTTTCTTTTTAATTTATTTGTTTTAGGTAAAATAATAAATGGAATAGCTAGTAGCATTTTCCGTCTCTCAATTATTTAAAATTTTAGTTTTGATATATATGATGAGATATATTTAATCTTTAATTAATTAAAATATATATTTTCAATTTTTATATAAAAAAAATTAAATTTGGATATTTTTAGAAGTGTAAGTATAACCCTTAAAATGCAAATTAAAAGCGTCTGGCTCCAACTAGCATCTATTCAACAAGATTTATTCGAATCAAACCAGAATAAAAGATATTATATTAATATAATCTTTCGCTCGAATGTAAAACTCTCACTATGATACGAATGAGAACACATGTTACGTTATGAAAGATAGGTTAAAATTTAATACGTTGTTTGTCTACTCAATAACCTAATTATATGAGTTTATAACATAATTATCCTTTGTTAATTTTTCATAAATATATGTTGGCTCTTGGCTCTTTAGAAGGTGAAGAGCAAATTACACCTAGTTACAAAAATCATAATTAAGAGAGATTAATGGTAGGTTGAGAAAAAAAAAATTGTGGTTGTGAATTCTCTATGATTAATGAAGAGTCTTTCTCATGCATTTAAAGTTGGTGACCTAGATAAATTTTCCTCCTATAATTCCACATATATACCTTTTAGTTCTATCTTCTTTAATTTTAAATTTGATTGGCCTATTTGATGTTTATCCACTACTTCACATTTCCAACTCAACTTCTATATATATATATATAACTGATATGCATATATATTTGTATATCTGATAAGCGAGACTGAGAGATGAATGAGAGAAGCGGGCGAGATTTGAAAGAGAGATGAGAGAGCCGANATATATATATATATATATATATATGCAATAAGGACAAAGCTAAAGTTCTAGTTATTAATTCGATATAATTTAATAGCTTTGACGTTAAGTCTCATTATCAGAAAATGGTTAATTTTCGATGGATGTCACATTGTAATTTAGCTCAACGATAAGGGGTTCTGGATTACATTGCAATTTTTCCTTAAAAAAGAAATCGATGCTTTTATAGTTATTATATGTGTTTGAGTTAAGATATTCACCTATAATTTATACAGAGCTTGTTACATATTGTATTTTTTAATTTTCTAACAATCATAAACTTAAAATTTTGAATTTGTTCCTCCTGATACAAAACTTGAATTTTCAAACATATTATGATATTTTAATTTTAGTGGTAGTGGTTGCTTTGTCTAGGTGTTATTTTTATCTTTACATTCAACACTTTATGATAGTAATTGAATTTGATGAAGTTGACATGTATTCATGCATACATGAACACTTCTATCACATTATGAACTCTTCATCTACTCATTGCTCATCCAATTGATTATCCTATATTTCTACATCAAAGATTCATCATATACAAGTTGGATATCATGATTTTTGAAAGTGATACTTCCTTTTAGGTTTTTGTTTATCTAAAGTTGAGGTTTGGAGAATTATCATAACATTATCGGAGATAATATTAGTCGTTTAGAAATGAATCTCGATTCTAATTCAGTTTAAAAAATCATAAGATGAGAAATATTTAAAACTATATAAGATCAAAGTCAAATATTTACATCCTACCTAATGTAGGAATTCAATATTTCGTACTCAGAAACAAATTTAAAATTTAAATTTTATGATTTTTCGGCGATTTCATTCCTTTTTAAGAAAACTTTATTATATCATGAGCATAAGAGTAATTGATCCATCATCAAGAGGGACCTAGCAATACTTAAGCAAGTTCGATTATTTTACCATAATTACTTAATTTATTACTAATTTCCATCAAGTATTTCTTTATATTTAATAGATTTTTCAATATAAATACACGGCCAGTGTGAAAGTTATTGATCGGCGGAAAATTCACTCTCACCATCCTAGATATACGTACCCTTGCTTAGACATCTTAAACATACAACGAAAGATAGTGACTCAATATCAAAAATCTTAATAAAAAGGTGATAAATATGACTCTAATGCTAAGTAACTACGAATACATCACACTCTTTAATTAAGGTGTGACTTTTCGTCAAACCTTATAAACGTAAAATATTTTTAGGTAAATGAAGGGAAAGTTATGATTATATACTCGATCGTTTGATCAATTAGTTTATTAATATGATCAATGTTATACATTCATCAACTAATTTTGGTTTAAACAATTGGATAAATAACTATTTAGGTGAATTCTTCATTTGGAATTCACATTGGATACGTTCATTATGAAGTAAATTAAAGTAGACGTTCTCCTTTCAGTGATCGAATTCGACATCTCTACTTAACCAATAATACAATACTATTTACAAGCTTAACATAATCAAGTAGGTTTAGACAATATTCTATATATGTGTTCTAAAACCTACTTAATTATATGTGTATAACACTATGATTTGTTCAAAAGTCAATGATTTTTTTTTATTTTAAAATTCAAAATTCATAAACTTGTGTCAGTTCATCACACCCTTGGTCCCTTGGATGATAATACCTTTAAAGTATTGAAAATGGTACAAAATTACCCTCCATCCACCTATTGGCTCCAAAATGCCCTTTTCATCCACCTATTGGCTCCAAAATACCCTTGTCATCCACCTTTGGGTTCAAAATTGACCACTTTTTTAATTGTTTTAAAATTAAACTCTTTAAATATTTTTTAAAATACTTGGCGTTCAACTATTGATTATAATTTTAATTTATTAGTATAATTTATAAACCAACCCACTACCCACTCATTACTAACTAAACCTCACTCAATTAATGATCCAATTATAATATCAAAATCGTCATAAACAC
>NC_028648.1:2033094-2096080 GCF_001406875.1 Solanum pennellii
AGACTTTTAAGTTTATCGGTGATTTTTATTTAGCCACTTGAATGTATGATAATTTACTTCTATAATTTTTAAAAACACTCAATTGGCAGTAGCTTGCATTAATAATGTGACGGGTTTATTAAGAGGAATTTAATTAGTAATGGGTGGGTAATGGATAGATATATAAATTATACTAATAAGTTTAATTATAACAAATAATTGAGCACCACGTATTTTAAAAAATATTTAAATAGTTTAAATATAAAACCGTTAAATAAGTGGTCAATTTTGAACCAAAAGGTGGATGACAAGGGTATTTTGGACCCAATAGGTGGCTGGAAAGGGTATTTTGGAGCCAATAGGTGGATGGAGGGTAATTTTGTACCATTTTGAATACTTTGAGGGTATTTTAGGCCCTTTTCCGTAATAAATATAGACAATGACAATATAATGAAAAAGTAAAAAAAAAAAGAATGTTTATTGGTTTTTTGTCGTACAAATTTGTATTTCTCCTTCATTTAGTTTAGTGCATTGTCCTCTTGCTCTTTGTTTACTTTTTTTTTATTTCTCCTTTTGCTTTTGAATTGGCTTGTATTGTCCATAGTTTTTTTTTTTCGCGATCTGATAATTTTAGATGCTTATATTATATTATATTATTTACGTTTTAATTAACATGTTTTGATAGGTAGGAAGGTGTTAAGTTCCTCCTTTTGCTTTTGAATTGACATGTATAGTCGATAGTTTCTTCTTCTTCTTGATCCAGTTATTTAAACGCCTATACTATGTTATTTACGCTTCAATTGACAGGTCTAGGCTTGTAGGGAGGTGTTGAGTTACTCCTTTTACTTTTGAATTGACATGTATCGTCAATAGTTTCTTCTTATTGTTATTTTAAATACCCATATTATAGTATTCACGCTTCAATTGACAGATCTAGGCAGGTGAAAATTTGAAGATATAAAGTTTTTACTTTTGCTTTTAAACTGACATGTATTATCAAATGCCGATAGTTCTTTCTCTTTTTCTTCTTGATTCGATTATTTAAGACCCTCCATATTATATTATTCACGCTTCAGTTGACAGGTCTAAGCGAAGGTGTTAAGTTCTTAGATAAACTATTTAGAGTTGTGAGTCTCTTTTATATGTATTTGATAATTATCATTTATCACCTCATAATCTAACTAACTTTTTTAAGAATGAGATTTATTTCTTAATTAACAACATGATTTAAGTAATAATATATGTAAGAAAGACATATCTTGCACTAATCAGTTTTTGGTAAAAAAAAATTACACTATATAGTTTCACAAATTTTTTTTATATGATAAATATTTATACATACAAACATGTTCTCACTACCTCAAAAGATTAATGACAATATTTTTAAATATACTTATGAACTTTAAATCAGTAATTTTTTTTTATATTTTTTTTTATATGATTTTGGAGTTGTGAATCCATGAAAGTGATTGGGCCCATATTTGGCTGGTGATATCTGCTTGATCCCACAATGAGGCCCAGCCCAACAAAGAAAAAAGAATTTGGATCCATTAACTTTTCCGCGAGATAGGGATCGGATTGATGAGAAAATAGAATCCTCGATCGCGAACAGTGATTCGATTGATGATGAAGAAAGAGAATTCTTGGTTCAGTATACTCTATTTTTCCGAACTCATCATATGGAATTGTACCAGATACGTTTATTATTATTTTTATGAGTTTTATAGGTTTGTTATGTAGTATAAATATCTCAAAATGAAACTATTAAGAGGCACAAGGAACAAAATAATCATAAATTGACATAGTTTATAGTATACTTATGAAACATAATTACAATTTGCATATTTATGAGCCATAACTATAATTTTGTATCACTTTATAATTTTCACTAAGGGAGTTCAAAATCTAAAGAAGTAATCACACAAACTAGTCTATAAGGATTCAACATCTACTATATATATATAAAAATAATTTTAACCATTTATAAATAGCATAACTTTTTCCAAAAGGGTTCAAAAAGAATCCCTAGCCCTAAATTGGCTCTGCTCCTGACTATCAACTTAGTATCATCGCATACTGTATCAACTGAAAATAATGCGAAAAGGCTCTATCAACACTACATTAGTACTATTAGCTACGTCTTATAATTGTTTTAAAACTATATCTACATCTCGTAAATACGTAAACATTTCTCACGCCGCGTAATTTTTCCTCTATCTAATCCAAAAACTAAAGGCCCAATTAACTTGGGCTTAAACGACCCATTTATTCCCGGGTCGGGTCACCCAAATTTCTCATACGGTCTTACCTTAGTTACCCTATTCACCACCACACTGAATCAACGCTATTTTCTTCTTCCTCTTTTGCTAACAGAGATCTCTTAACTAACGATTCCATATTGAGAGAAACATCAAAATTATACATTTTGCGATCTGAAAAAAGCAAAAATAAATTAGAATTTTTTTTTTCATTATTCAATTTGGCTTCTTCGTTGTTGAATTTCTGCAGATTTAAGAAAAAATTGAATTCTATGTATTATTGCATTTTATGATTGATATATAGGTGAATATTAACTGTTTCAGTTATTCCATCAATGGCTTCGTGGCTCAGAGCTGCTGAAGGTATGAGTTTTTTTTTGGTTTTTTTTTTTTTTGATTTTTTTTTGATTTTTTTGTTATGGAAGTGATATTTGTTTAGGCGGATCCAGAATGTTGAAATCGGTGAATGCATTGTTTAATGTATATAGATATGTTAATTTTATTGATGAATTGTTATATATATGTATATGTGTGTTCTTAGCAGTAGGTGTATGTGAAATCAGTGTTTATGGTGTGTGTGTATATATATATTTAAGATGATTTTGTAGAAATGTGATTACCTGGCATAGTGAGTGTATTTTAATTGGAAATTTAGTTTGCGTTTTTGTGTGTAGTATATTAGAAATAGTCTCTCTAACTTGTCCCAAGGTAGGGTGTGCATTCTATACTGACCAGACACTACTTGTAGGATTACAGTGTGTACGTTGTTGTTGTTGCTTGTAGTGATGGTTAAAGGTGTTAAATTTTCATTTTTGACAATATAGACAGAGATAATTTTTTTTGTTGGGTGTACTGATGGGATACTTACTTGCCTTGCCACTTTCCACTAGCAACATGTAGTAGGTAAGTTTGACCATCAAGGCTAACGCTAGGACATATGAGTAGAAATCACTAATGTTGTCTGTGTTGGGATTTGAACCTAAGACTTCCTGGTTTTCAAGTCACTTCATTGACCACTAGGGAGGCACACCTTTAGTGAATGCAACATCTGCTTCAGTCTTCAGACTCAGTAGCTGAGCTGGGATGCATGAAGTTTGAGTTTATATAGTAATTGGTGTTGAAAGTGAATTAAGAGATGTGGAATAGAAAGCTTTGGCTATTTTGATTTGGGAAAAGGTTTAAATTTGCCCATATACAACCGGAAGTGCTCATTTTGTCCTCCATGTCACTTTCATACCCTTGTTGTTAACCCATTGTCTCATGTTCGCCATTACCTTTAATGGAGATCGAAATGAAGCTAAATGTCCAAATTATTTGAGAAAAAAGATCTAGTTTTACCCTGCAACTTCCGACTACTGTTTAATATTATCCATAGGTTGGAGCTTGCTGAGAGATCGAGGGAAAAATTGAGACCTTTTCCTGATTGGCGGGGCAATGTTAAACGGGAAGTCTGACATGGGACAAAGTTGATCAGTTTCGTTTAATAAAGAGGCAAAATTTGACCCTTCCCCTTCTAATGTTGATAAATTATTAGTTGCTCACAAGTTTTCTTTTTTCTTTTAGTTTGATGTTTGTAGATTTTACTGCATTGCAAGTTTGTTGATGTGCATGCTACTTGTAATTGTAAATGGAACTCAATGCTGTACAAAAATCCTGTTTCCACTCACTACCAAAGATTGTTTTAAGTACATCCTGCTATTATGGATTCTCAAAGTATTCCTACTTCCCATAGTACCAATCTGATAAGAAAAATGAGAAATTATATATTAACAACCAGCTTCCGCTAATAGAAATGTACCCTAATTGACTTGTAATCTTCTTCGGGGTTATCAATTTCTAACTCATCAACATGGTAGATTTTTCCAGTTCTTGTATGATTTCCTAACAAGGTGAAATGTACATTGCTGTATCAGATTTGTTTGAAGTTGTAGATAAGAGGGCAAAGAGTGTAGTCGGCGAGAATTCTGATGAACAGCCCAATGTTCGGGGTCCAGGTATATCTTTTATAGTGTTTCTTCCTTTATTATAAAATTTTCAACCTCAAAATGCACCTTCTGGTTTCTGCTTTTGAACTGGTTTAAAGCCAGTTTGGATTGACTTATTTTATGTGCTTTTAAGCACTTTTCTAGTGTTTGGATAAAATAATATGGTTCTTTTAAGCACTTGTTTTTAAGCCAAAACATAAGTTAGGATTTCTAACTTATGGCTTACAAGCTATGCTATAAGCCAATCCAAACAGGCCCTTTAGAAAATTCCTGTTTAAGAAATAAGAATTATTGTAGTTAGCATCAGAAACGACTCTCTTCTCATGGACCTTTAGCAATAGTCAGAGAAGGCAACAAGCTAGCCAAGGGATATCTCAATCAAGATGAATTGTCTAGGGTTATTTTATTTTTGGTGTAAAGAGAACATTTTAGTCCAAGCAGAAGATATCTGGGATGTTTTAGATTATTTGTAAGAAATAGAGGTGATAGACGGCAATATGACTAGACTGTAATACCTTTTGAAGGGGACTACATATTTTGGATGTAGTCTACCTGTGAATATATAGATTACTGCTACTATCCTCAAAACAAAAAATAATAATAATAATGCTACGCTAACTGAAACCAGTAGGATACTGCAAGATGCACATTTTGGATTCTATTTGTGATCATGCTGATTGGAAAAGAAATGTGTTTAGTTAAGTGTCCTCTAACTTTCCATTTTATTACATTATTGTTTTTGAAGTAACCTCTGCGGATGGTGAATTCATAATCTTTTTGTTTTTTTCTTTGGCTTAGTTCCGAATGAAAAAGGATCTCAACCAAAAAGGTCAAGGAATAAAAAGAAGGTAGTGTGTTCATTCTCAGTACACTGCTATTTTATCTTCTGACAGTTTTCACAGAATATTTACAATCAGATTCTTTGCAGCCTCAAAAACGACTCTCTTCTAATGAACCTTCAGAACCAGTCAATTTTGAAAGGGAACAAACTAGCCAAGGGATGTCAGAGTCAGATATTGCCTCTGATAAAGATAAAGCTATCGTACTTACTGAAGACAGTAGGACAAATCCAGGTAGTCCTAGCAGCAAAACTAGCACCGTAGATAAGCCAAAAGTTTCTGAAGATGGTGTGTCATTGGATGCTCCTATATCAGAAACAGCGTCTATCAATGAGTTAAATCATCATGCTGATCACGTGGAAGCAGCAGAACCTGTTGATGTAAGAGCCGTGAGTTCAGAATCTACTGGTGAGCATACAAGTGGAAACACCCCAGATATTTCTGGAGAGACTCTTCTCTTGCCTACTGCAGAAGTGGTTGATAGTGTGCAGGACAAGTCTCCCGTAGGTTCCAGTCAAAACACAGTTCTTCTTGATGCAGGATCTCCTGTGAACTTTCAGCAGGAAAGATCTAAATCCTTAACTGCAGATGAACCTGGTAAAATTGATAGGCAGATGAAGGATGCTAAAACCAATGCTGAACCTGATTTAGACCAGAAGCAGCTTCCAGAACATAAAACTGTTAATCCAGGCGAGAAGCAGCTTCCGGAACGTAAAACTGTTAAGTCATCCATGAAAGAACAAGAGCAACTTGAAGAGGTATAGTCTGTTTTCTAAGCTAACTTCTTCCTGTATTTCTAGGTCTTTTGATAAGTTCTTTTGACTACATTTATTTCTTCAGGCTCAGGGATTGCTTAAGAATGCAACTTCTACCGGTCAGTCCAAAGAAGCACGATTAGCCCGTGTAAGAGTTCATTATTTCATTAACCTCTGAGTTAGAATTCTAGGGTGCTTTTATTTGTGCATATTTTTTCGAAATGATGCAAAAAGGGAATTCAACAAACATATTTATTTAAGTTTTTAAAGAAGTTTCCCCCAAAAAGTATTTCCAAAAAAAAAAATTTTCTCAAAGAAGCCGTTTCAGAGTGTTTTTCAAAGAAATAGCTGCTATTAACTTATAGAAATTGAAATTTAATCTGGCAACTAGCTTCTGAATTTACATTCGTTTTGGTTTTTCTCACCAACTACTTGTAAAATAGCTGCTATTTTGTTTTGCGGGAAGTTATATTCACAGATTATGGTGCTTTAACTCAAATGTGCAGGTTTGTGCTGGACTTTCATCACGTCTTCAGGAGTATAAATCTGAAAATGCTCAGCTCGAGGAGCTTCTTGTAGCAGAGGTGAATATGGGCATTTGATTGAAGAGTTCCCGAGTTTCTAAAATAACCGCATTCAAGTCTTGATTATATGTCATTTATTCTGATGTGACAGAGGGAATTGAGTAAATCTTGCGAGGCTCGGATAAAGCAGCTTCAGAAAGATTTATCTGCAGCCAAAAAAGAGGTGTCGAGAGCAGACTCCAGTATGGCTGATGCTCTTGCTGCAAAGAATGCTGAAATTGAGGCTCTTGTTAGTTCTATGGATGCACTTAAGAAGCAAGCTGCACTCTCCGAAGGAAACCTGGCATCATTGCAGGTTCATTTCAAACTACCTATTATAGTCTTGTACTGCCACACTTGTTAAGTGACCTCTCGTTTTATCTGTTTTTATTTCTGGGATCATCTGCATCAGTTTGATTTGTTGTTATGACTTTACTTTGAAATTCTGGTACTTGGAATTGTGTCTATTGGTGCTTTCCTCGGCCAATACAAGTGAAACTTCTATATTTAAAAAAGACTTCCTGTGAGGACTTGAGCTATCAGCTCTTTTACCACTGTGTACCGGGAAATCAATTATTTTAAATGGAAAGGAAGGCTGAGTTTTGTCTGCCTTTTTCAGGCTAATATGGAGTCTTTAATGAGAAACAGGGAATTAACAGAGACAAGGATGATGCAAGTATGTGGATCTCTATTCACAACAACTTTTGGATATTACTTACTCTGTTTTGCTGCTCCTGAACACCTTTATTACTATAGTTTTTCTTACCAGTGAGAAAATTTTATGTGCTCAGGCTTTAAGGGAGGAGCTGGGTGCTGCAGAGCGAAGATCAGAAGAAGAGCGTGCTGCTCATAATGCTACCAAAAAGGTTTATAACTGAAAACTTACTTGCTGAGCATTCTAAAAAAGTAGCAGCTAAATATTTGTACTCAGATTCTGAAAAGTGATTTAAAGTCTTGAGTGACTACAAGTTCATATCCTGAAATCTGCGACAACTTTATCACATTGTCTCTGGATCATTTTGGTCAAAATAGCAGAGAACTTCTCATTCTTCCCTAATATAGGTTTTCTGCTTTAATCTGCATATATGTGTTTCCAATGCCCCTCCCTTGCTCCCTCTCTGATTCTAAAATTGCATCTGCAGTGCCCCCCTTCCCAGAGTATTAGTATTATTCTTTTTCCCTTATGTTTAGGTTTCCATCACTATGTATTGTTTCTTTAGCCTCGACCTCTTATTACCTTCTTGTAGTTTCTACTTGTTTTTATTGCCTCTTTTTAACTGTTGTTTATCGAGGTCTATATGAAAAAACCCCTCTACCTTCTGAAAGGTAGGGGTAAGGTTGGCGTACACTTTTTTTTTTTTTTGAAACTGGTAATGGTGTATTCCTCAGCATTAAGGATATGCAGGAGACACCTTCAAAAGGGGAACAAAACAAACAAAAAAAAGAGAGGAAGGGAGAAACTACTTACAGGGAGCCTAACAGATCTACAAGCCCTAATTCCTATATATTTATTTGTTTACACCAGAAGAACAAAGATACAATACAATTCCATTTAACTCTATGAATGGAATTGGACTTATCTTCAAAACGTCTGCTATTTCTCTCTCTTCACACTTTCCACCAGATGCAATGTGGAATGGTTTTCCACCATCTCTTCTGGCTCTTGCTTCCTCCTCTTCTAATCCAGCAGCTGAGTAGATCTGCAGTGTGCTCAGGCATGGTCCATTTTGTGTCAGTGAGAGTAAGAAAAAAGTTCCAAGTAAACTGTAGGCAGATGTTCCAATTTGCATCCTAGTATATCTGCCAAACTCTGTATGTTTAGCACCAGATCCCACACACTGGGTTTGTTGTTGTTGATGAAGGATAATGGAGATGTGCTGATTGCAATTTAGTAATTCATTTCGTCTGTAATAATAGGCTTTTATGGAAAGGGAGGTAGAACTGGAGCACCGAGCTTTAGAGGCATCCACAGCCTTGGCTAGGGCACAGGTATTCTCCATCTTCAAGTATAATCTTTTATGCTGTTACATCATGAATTGTAATAAAGTACACATTTATGATCCTTTGTTTTTTTCATGCTATTGCTTTTGTAACAGTGAGCTGTTTCCTTCCACATATAATGACAAGCCAGAATGGTATTAGCCTGAATAGAATAAAGATGTGAACTTTCGCTGAAAAGTTCTAGTGTTCTTTTAATGCATTGCTTGGGTTATGATGCAGTATCCTGTTCTTTGATTATTTGTATTTTCTAGGGTGTGAATTTATGGTAGTGATAAGTTGATAATAAGAGGTTGACTTTGACCTGACTCTAGAGCTAGAATTGTGGCATGAATATTGTCTACATCGTAATTGATGGTAATAATTTATTGTAGCCATTTCTAAGTTACCCATCGTTACGACATTGTCGTGAAATATGAAAAGAAGAGGGATTACTTTTACTTTCATTTTTTTCCCAACAGCTTGACTTTGGTCCATATTACCACTTCAGTCGTCGTGCTTAAGTGGGCTAGGTTCTAGTACTTGTCATTAGGTCATAAGCAGGAATCTGAAAGAACTGAAGCTATTAGCTTCTCTTTAAATTATACCGGTGTACCTAGCAATTGGTTTATTGTTTGTACTGACTACTTGTACATCATAAGTTCCTTTCATTGGCTGCACATAATCTCATTACTATTGCACGCGTGTTTGTTATTATTCAATGAAGTAAAGATGTCTTAAAATTTTTGTATGGTTATTGGCACTAGAGAACAGCTGATGAAAGGACTGCCAAGGCAACAGAGTTTGAGCAGAAGGTGGCACTGCTTGAGGTAAATAATATTTTTTTGGATGTCATCCTTTAGGTGACTCTTACCTTATCAAAAAAGAAAATCCTTTATGTGGCTCTTTGGCTTAATTGGAAATGATGATACCTAAAAGAATAATGAAAGGATTTCTTCAGCACTTCTCAATTTATCCAAGGGTGTCTGAATCTGGCAGGTTGAATGTGCAACTCTAAATCAAGAACTGCAAGACATGGAAGCTCGTACTCGTCGTGGACAAAAGAAGTCCTCAGAAGAGGCAAATCAAGTGCTTCAGGTTCTATAATTGTCATTAACCTGAGTGCATTTTGAAGTAACATGAGAGAACCACAGATACAAGTAGACGTAAAATTGTTGGTGGCTGCAAGACACTTGAGTTAGAAAAAGATATACAAAGAGATAAATTCTCATCTTACTAAGTGAATTATTATACTCCTGATATTGAAGTTACAAGTCATGCTAAATTAGGTGTTTTCATGCCTACTTTACATATTACGCCTGGAGAGCTGTCCTGGAATCTTGTGAATATGAAATTTACAATTCTTAACTTAGACAAGGGACCTTGTGTTTGACATTATCAGCCATGCTTGCTGCAGTTAAAAAGTTTACACTTGAGTTAGAAAAAGATCACAAAGAGAAAAATTCTCATCTTACTTAGTAAATTGTTATGCTCTGATATTGAAGTTGTAACTCATGCAAAATTGATATTGAAGTTGTAACTCATGCAAAATTATGTGCTTTCATGCCCCTATTGTACATTATCAGTCACGTGTGCAGCAGTCAAAAAGTCTACACATGCAACTGGATCCTTGATATGCATAGGTGCTTCCATCAATTCTCATAATCCTTTGTTCAGTTGCAGCCTGAGACTGTTTGAAACTGTATCATCACAGTAAGCTAGATAAAACAGACACCCTTCAGATGTCTGTTTTAACTTCATTTTCTGAACATGCAGGTGCAGGCATGGCAAGAAGAAGTGGAGCGTGCACGCCAAGGTCAGAGGGAAGCTGAAAGCAAGCTTGCTTCTTTGGAGGCAAGTTTATAGCTCTATAGTTTGTCTCAATAACTAACTAGTGTGCTAATATTGTACTTGTTCGTTTTTTATCGTAACTATAATTATCTTTTGCTCCAAGTATCAGCCTTAATGATGATCATTAATGGGTAATTTTTCGATTGACTGTAGGCTGAAATGCAAAAGTTAAGAGTTGAAACAGCTGCCATGAAAAGGGATTCTGAACATTACTCTCGCCCGGTAAACTCTTGCTTTTGCCCTTACCAAAAAGATTTGGGACTTCCTGATCTTCCACACGGTTCATCTTCTACTTAGTTTAACCTCGGGTATTCAACTTTCAAGTGGGCATCACCATCTGTTTTGGCTCCAATAGTACCCTTCACTTAGCTTAATTTAGTAGTCCTGATATTTATTTGTCTCAAAAGCTAGATATATAAAGTAAACTTCAATAGCGTACTTGGTTATATATTTGGATGTCCCAAAAATAAAATAAGAATTGAGGTTACGGAATGAATAGAGTTCGTATAGTTTTGTGGTGTAGTAGTAAATTAAGCCATACTATAGTTGGTGACGAATAGCATAATCAAAATACTCATGCGTGTCGTTTGAAAGCTAGGTTGCTTGGACCTTCCGAAAATTCTGCTGCACTCTTGTCAGATCGTCTAAAAATGCATAGCTTTTGGAAGACCCGACACATCCAACAATATTTTGAAGAGTCTGAGCAGCGTAGCTTGAAAGATTTATGGGGGTGTTAAGGTGTTTCTTTGATGATTGGAATACCCATGCATGTTGCCTGAAAGTATTATGAGGTGTTCAGAGTGTTAGATTCCACATAAATTAAGTGCATAGGTTGTAGTCTCCTTACATAGTTTTGGAGAATTCTTGCCACTTGCTCCAACTTTAGAGATGAGTTATGCCGTAGGTTCATTATCTTAACATGGTATCAGGGCCACAACTATCCCTAAAAATAAGTTGTGTTATGTTTGGTCATTCATGTTATGTTACTCCACGCTCCAAATATCTAGTTCAGGTGTGTTACGGGTGTTATAGTCCCACATTGGGCAAATGTATTAGTAGTGGTATTCTTGTGTGGCCCTTGAAAGTCTTCATAAAATGAGATAAATTTTGGCTTGTAGTTAGACCCGAGCCCATTTTCTTGATATTCCATGTTATATCTAAAGTTTAAGCTGTTAAAGAGGATATATTTGATTATGTCTTAGCACCCTCCTCATTTGCTGTCATGATCCATTTTTTACTCTTGATTTAAGCACGTGATTTATTTTGATAATGGTTAATAAGATTGAACCTGGGACCTCTATCTACTCTGATATCATATGAAGAAACTAGACTTTGGGCCTCCAAAAGGTAGCTCATGTAACAAGGATTGACCAAGACCATATAAGTAGATTATAAACGATCTTACATACCCCTAAGGCTGGATATCTCTAAGGGAGTAAAATGTTGGTGGTCCAACATTGGTTAGCCCAATTAGAGATGGGTATGGCTTTGGTACAGTGTTAAGGAAATGGACCTTCGCCCTAAACTCATTCTCAAAAGCTGGCTCAAGTGATGAGAATTGCCCAAAGATCATATAAGGATTAAGGAGTTTACAACTCGTACAGTCAAATTAATGGTATTCTATCAGAAGATCATAGATTTGCTCAGCCATTTTAAGTGTCTATCCTAAATGAATTTCCTGTGAGCTCTTTCAAGCATGAATAGTTCTTTTTTTCCCTCGACAATTTGAGCATTGTATGTTGCACAATTGTTCTTGTGCTTTGGTAGCTCAAAAGGGGCATCACAGTAGTGTATTTCAATACATGGTATTCCTTGCCTACCCAAAAGAGGGTGAGAAGCTCAGATCTGAAATACTCACCTTGATCTACAGAAATAACAAAGGAAAGAGATTCGCCAAACCAATGTTGTGATAGAATTTGAATTCTTATTAAGAGGCCTTAGTGGATACTTACTCCACTGTAATTTTGATGGACTTCTACTCCTATTCCCTCTTACTTCGATCCCAAATTGAAACAGGAATCTGCTGATGAGGGAAAAACATCTTCTTGTGTTTGCAAATGTTTTTCTGCTTTAGATTAAATGAGGGATGGATCCTCTATCGATGAATATATATGTACTAATTTGGTTATTGGCGAAATTTCTACTTTTTATTGCAATTTATAGCATTTTTCAGTCGCATAGTCTACATTAACTTTTGGTGCTTGATAATTTTTGAGACCTCGTCATTTCAACTTAGTTGTAGATTGAGGTAGGTTTGGGGTAGTGTAAATGTGGTACATGATTTATACTTGGAGCCCGTTTGGATTGGCTGAAAAAATTGCTTTTAAAAAGTAACTTCTTAAAGTCAAAACCAAAATGACTTTTAACTTCAAAAATAAAAGTGGGGAGAGTCCTACTTTTGGTTTTTAACTTATTAAGTCATTCTAAACTTATTTTAAGTTATTTTCAACTTTGTCTAACACTCCAAAAGCTAAAAATGACTTAAAAGTAGGTTGACCAACTTTTAAGCCTATCAAAACAGGAGTCTTAAAATACAGAAATGTAAGAAGAGATATTGTCACATTTGCAAGATATTTATCACTAGGCCATTCACACAGTATCTTTTTCTATTACAAACTTTGAATTAGCAACATGATGTTACTTTAAGAGAGTGCTTTCCTTGAGCAAAGGCAGCATAGAAGCTACGATTTTTTTGGTGCCCATCCCTGCTTTTTAGTCTTATATATGTCAATGATTGAGCAATAATCTAAAAATAATTGTCATACCTTTTATATTCTTTTTTCCATATATGGTAAGTCGCCAAGGCGGTGCTTTTAAGTATTAACACGTGAATGTGATGGAATTTTCGTTCTTGCTTCTTATTTCTCTTCTTTTGTGCTTTGTATGACTTTGAACCATTTGCATATCCTCATTTATCAATCTTTAAATACATATTGATATTGGAATCTATTGCTGCTGATAAAAGGAACATGTGGAACTTGAAAAGCGGTATCGTGAATTAACTGATCTATTGGTAAGTAAAATTACACTAATTCATGTATGCTCTATGTGGTTCCCATTATTTACTGTTGGTAACTTAATAAGCTATATTTCTTGCCTGCAAGTTCAGTATTACAAGCAAACACAGCTTGAAGCCATGGCCAGTGAAAAAGCTGCGGCTGCGTTTCAGTTGGAGAAAGAAGCAAAGCGTTTTCAGGAAGTACAGGTTTGTGCTTCGGTTTATAAGTATTTTGGCATTGCATTACATTCTACTCCTTGTATTTACATTTGCAGTCTGATAAAGTGGGTTAAGTTACTTAAGAATTTCTCTTACTACAGTTAGAAGCTGAACGAAACAGATCTTCTCGTCGAGCATCATCCTCGTGGGAGGAAGACACTGACATCAAAGCACTTGAGTATGTTACTATTAAGAATTTACTTTATGCTTTTGGAAGACACTTGTGAATCTCTGCCTTTATTATTAGACCTTGAGTCCTGTTATACTTTGGCCAGTCCATTAGGAAAATGTGAAATTGGCCATTAAAATTATTTCTTGAACTTCATTTTCCAACTCAGCCTTTCCTTTTTTAAACTTTGACCATGAATTCAGACATAGAAGCTTTAAGTTTTTGAAATAAAATTTATATATTTGAAACTACGTTAAAAGTACTATAGATCACAATAATTAACAACTTAAAAATATTTGAAAGGCATATAAAGAAATTTCTATCAAAGAAAAACTTGGTGAACTCTCGAAATTCTAGTCGTGCCACACAAATTTGGGATGGAGGGAATCACTTATAAGCCTTTTATAGTTGTAACACGTGATCATAATTCGTTAGGCTGTTCAGTGAGGCTTCAAAGATTTATTTATTGGAAAATAAAGGAAGTCTCCCAGTTTTAAAGTTCCTCTGAGCTTGACGTGCTTTTCTGAAACAATTTAACATTACAGGCCTCTCCCTTTACATCACCGACACATGACTAGGGCGACGATACAGGTAAGCTCTTTTTTATTTTTCCACATCCTCACACTAGGGGGTAAAAAGAAGCATGAAAAAAAGAATACAATTTGTACTATTTTTCCATATGACTTAAACTTTGCTGTGCAGTTACAGAAGGCCGCGAAGCTTCTGGATTCCGGGGCTGTCAGGGCAACACGATTTCTCTGGCGATGTCCAACTGCTCGAGTTATCTTGCTTTTTTATCTGGTTAGAACAGATCATTTACTCTGGAAAAACCTTAGTGTCTGTTGAATTTTTGAAGTGAATTGATGTAAAATTGTACCTTCTATTTAATGAGGTATATGGTACTGTTGACAGGTGTTTGTCCATTTGTTCTTGATGTATCTCTTGCATCGCCTTCAGGTATGATTATTTGAACTTCCGCCCAAGTTTGGTAATTGAGTGTCTAGCTAATGAGGCTCCATGATGCATAATTTCTGTGGATGATTTTTTGGTTCTTTTTGATAAAGGATTTCTGTGGATGATATTATGTTAATTGATGAAACTTAGCTGATTAAAGGTGTTAAAAAAGAATAAGATAGGCCTTATGATTACATGGAAGGAAGTTTTATAGATTTAGAATCCCTCAAAATCCATACAGACATAGCAAATAATAGAACTCAATAATAGCAAAAAAGTTCATATAAGTGATCCCTACTAGTTGGAAATTAGGCTTAGTTGGATTTACAATCACGTCTGGTATTTTCTAGGAGTGTTTTGAGTTTGTCCGGATTTATCTTACCTTTTACTTGGTCGTAACACTGATAGAGTCTGCACATTTGTTTTCCATTTGTAACATATGTATAAAAGGTATACGTCAATAAAGCTTTTCCTGTCCCGTGTATTTTAGACTGTGTTTTGAAATTGTACATAAAATACTTTTGTTTGTGGGATGATGTTCTGTATCTCATATAGCCGCCACAAGTGCATGTACATTCACATGCCCATTTTATGTTTTACTGATTCTTAGAATTCATGTAGTCGATAGATCTGATTTATATATAAATATCTCAGCAGAGAGGCACCTGCTCTAGTATTTCTTCAAGTATTATTTTCAATGATAATGTAAAGACGTTGAAACAAATAATGATCTAATGTGACATTGCAGGAACAAGCTGATACGTTTGAATCCAAAGAAGTTGCAATATCAATGGGGCTCGTCAACCAAACCTTACCATGAGCCTTCCTGCTAGAGGACCGACCATTCAGGTTCTCTCCTTGCTGCTGAGTTGCTCGATACAGCAATCTCATTTAAGCACCCGTAGTATTGCAGAATCACTAAACGTTTGAAGAGGAATATTTCATTTGGTTTGCTTTCAGATCAACTTGGAAGATAGCGTGATTTATACTGTAACTGCAGTCTGATGAGTCCAAAAAAAGAAATTGAACTTCAACAAAGTATGTTACGACGAATCAGAATTGTGTGTACATGAACACTTGGTGTAAGCTATCAAAATGCTTAATCCAGAAATTGTCTTTTAATTTGTTGGGAAGGGAAATGATTTCAGTAACAGCAATGAATGTATATACTATATACTAAAGTAATTTTGTGGAACGGTATATTCTTTGATTACTATGACTACAATTTTTTTCATTCCAAAAGTTTTTACCTTTTTGATTATCAGAAAAGGTGTGCTTGTGGTTTATAAAGGATTCTCATTAGATGAATTCTACTGCAAAGTCCACAATAATCTCTTCAGAACTTATACATTCTTAATTAGAGTCTCGGGTTCGAGTCCTGAATACGTCTCTTTGGTAAAAAGTATTTTAGTGGAACTTTATTGCAAGAAATTAGTCGGATTTTAAAGTAGATATTCGTTTCTCTATGTAGAAAGTCCCGGTGTGAACTCCCCTATTGATATGACTCTGGTGGATTTTCGAGAAGAGAGGAGTCGTGGTGGTCCCCTCCCGGACCGCCTGAATCCCACGAGTGAATCGGATGTTGGATCTACATTGAATCTCACTTGAACCATCTATCCTTCTAAGGAGGAGTTCGGTTTCAAACCCTGGTTCGAACAGGAGTACGCCATGCTAATGTGCCTTGGATGATCCATATCTCAGGGCAGGCGCCGATGAACACATTGAACTATCCACGTGGTTGAGAGCTCTCACCGCCCAGGCACAACAACACAATTATCAGGGGTGCGCTCTACCACTGAGCTAATAGCCCGTCATGCGAACCTCCCACTGGGACCGCTATGTCAAAAGCGAGAGAAACCCCATCACTCTCTTTCCTTTTTTTACCCTGGGACCGCTATGTCAAAAGCGAGAGAAACCCCATCACTCTCTTTCCTTTTTTTACCCCAAGTTCAAAAGCAAGAAAAGAGGAACTCAGCAAGACTTCTTTTCATGGAGAGACTTGGAAGTATTCAAACCTTACGCCTTACCGCGTAAGATAAAGAGATTGAGATGATTTCCTATAGAGGATCCAAGGAAAATCAAATACACAAACCTTTCTGGAAAAAAAAATATTCAATCAGACGATGAATTCTTATGTGGTCCAAAAGTAAATCAAGAAAAAGCATTACACCACTAATACTAAAACAAAACAAAATATTTACAACATTTTTCACAATCATAAAAATTTACACCACTTTTTCTTCTACCTTTTATCTAATTGCTAAATATTCAATTTTAGCTTTTCTAAGGCTATCCACAACATTACTAATGCTCATTCTGTCTTCAGGACAATCTTTTAGACATTCCAATCCCAAACAAAAAATAGATGACACAAACTGTTGTATTACTTCAGAGAACTGTTGAACATCTCTAATCAAATCAGAATCCACAACTTCCATTAAAGATTTTCTACGTAAGCTTTCGCCCACGAAACATTTCAAGTTCATTGTCTCCCCGAACATATCATCAGTTGGTTTTTTTCCTGTAAACATTTCCAACAATATAATGCCATAGCTGTAGATATCTCCACTTGTTGAAACTATCCCATGAGTTCCATACTCTGCAATGACATTACAATTTAAGCAAATATAGTTAATATTACACTCCCTCTGTTTCATTTTGGTTGTTTGGTTTTTTACTTCACAGAGTTTTATTAAGAAAGTAAAGAAGACCTTATAATATATCAAAATATCTTGGGAAAATGCACAAGTACCCCCTAGACTATGACAGAAATCTCAAAGATACACCTTAACTAAACTAAGGTTCTATCACCCCCTCTAAACTTTTTTTTTTGTAATTTTGTGCATCTTTTTGGCTTACGTGGCATCCAAATATCTCTCACGCGCCTCAATTGTATGAAGTCACGGAGTGTGCCACGTAAGACAAAAAGGTGTACAAAATTACAAAAAAAAAAAAAGATCGGGGATAATAGGATCTTAGTTTAGTTAAGGTGTGTCTCTGGGATTTCTATCATAGTCTAGGGGATACTTGTGCATTTTCCCATCTTTTAATCTTGTGGATATTGGTAAACAAACGTGTAGATTTTCTGTCGAATAATCGTCATAGACATGATAAGGATTTGGTAATATGGGAAGATGTGATCAGTGAAATGGAGTTCTTGCTCCTGAAAGATTCAAGCAATGTAGCTTATGAACGATTTTCGATAGTTTACTCAGTCTGTTTCAAAAAAACCAAAAGAAAAAAAGACTTGCTACAAAAGAGAAGGATTTGGATTTAGTTTCACCTGGTGCCATATATCCAATGGTGGCTAGTGTCTTGGTTTGAGCCATATCCATGTCTTGCTCAAAAATTTTTGCGATCCCGAAATCGCAAAGATGTGCAGTCATATCTTCATCTAACAGGATATTGTTAGGCTTCAAGTCACAGTGTACAATAGGAGTTGTTAGACCACAATGCAGATATTCTAAAGCTGAAGCAATATCTATTGCTATGTTCAATCTTTGAAGCATACTTAAACAACAATCTTGAGAATATAGCCACTTTTCAAGATTACCATTTGGCATGTAATCTAATACAAGAGCTTTGAAGTCTGTGGTACTACAACAACTGAGGATCTTTGTAAGGTTCCGGTGACGGATGTTGCTCAATATCTTACATTCAGCATAGAAACTCTTGGTTGATTCTTCTGTCAGTGTGTTAAAAACTTTTACAGCTACATCTGTTCCATCGTTGAGTTCCCCTCGATAAACTGAACCGTAACTTCCCTTTCCTAGTAGATTGGATTCAGAAAAAGAATGCGTAGCTCTTACAAGTTCAAGATATGAAACATTTCTCAAGTATGCAATAGGTGAAAGAATTGCAGCAAGCTGTGATTCCTCCATCTTCATCTTTACGTGTTGGTTCCGTTTTCTTATCAATATAAGTACAACAGTCACCATGAGAATTGTTGACAAGAGAGGAGGAACAACATATTTAATCAAAGACGAAACAGTTTTTGACTTGGAATGTTTTGTCCGGCAGGGCAGAACATGTAGCCGAGCTACTCCACATAGCTCATGATTTTGCCTAAAAGATTCAGCACTGAAATTTGAAAAACATCCACCTGATGGAATTTCTCCTTCCAATTCATTCACAGAGACATTGAAGTATCGGAGATACCTCAATGCCTCGAGAGACTTTGGAATCATTCCGGACAAATTGTTGGACGACAAATCTAATGTCTCTAAGCTTATCAAGTTACTCAAAGATTCAGGAATAGGACCTTGCAATCGGTTTTGTGCCAAAGAAAGGTAAACTATTGATTGTGCACTTCCTATTTTGCTGGGGATATCTCCTGAAAATTGATTCCACGATAAGTCAACGTTTGTTGCAACCTTCAGATTAGAGATCTCTGATGGTAAATAGCCTTTGAAAGAGTTTGTGGATAAGTTCAAACCTACAAGGCCATTCAGGTTCCAAAAGTTCAATGGAATGGTAGATGTCAAATTGTTTGAATCCAAGAAAACTCTCTGTAGTGATTTGAGTTCACCAAAACATGCTGGTATGGCTCCACGGATCATGTTGTGACTTATGTAGATATCCCCCAGCTTACTCAACTGGCAAATATCAGTTGGGAGATGCCCTTCCAGTCTATTGTATTCCAGATATATACGTTCGAGATTTCTCAACTTTCCAATTGTATTCGGGATAACTCCAGTCAACTCATTGCTATCCAAGTACATACCGGTCAAGCTTGTCAAGTTTCCAACTCCCACAGGTATGGTCCCCTTGATTTTGCTACCAAATGCTGAGAAAATTTGAAGGCTAGCAGAGAGATTCCCTAATGAACTTGGAAGGACACCATTTAACTGATTTAAAGACACGTCTACGGTTTCCAAATGTCTACAATTTGTTAAATAGGACAAGAATTTTAGTTCTCCTTTGGAAGTTCCCTCTGTAAGGTTATTCTCTGCTAGAAATAGCCTCTTCAAAAGTCTTAAATTGCCAAGGTTGGGTATCGAGCCAGTGAACGAGTTGAGGGACATGTATATAGTAGCAAGCTGTGAAGCATTTGAGATAGAGCTTGGGATTGATCCTGTAAGTTCATTCTCACCTAAATAAAGCTCTTGCAGATTTGGAAACTGAAGGCCTAAGCCTGAGGGAAGAGTTCCTGTGAGCCTGTTTCTGTTTAAGTCTAGAATCTGCAACGTCGATATGTTGAATACTTCAGATGGAATGACACCTGACAAGTGATTTCCGTGGACGTTAAGTTTCTTCAGATTTATGCTACCTACCTCAGCTGGTAATCTCCCTGATAAAGTATCAAATGAATTAGGAATGTAATGTACACTATAACTGATACGCGTGCATCAACACAAGCTACATGGTGTCGTTAAAGTATGAGCTACAAAAATCTGATGTCATAAAGTTAGTACTTTGATGTTTATAAATAGAAAAACTACAAGGGCAATAACAATCTGGCGTTGCGTACCTGTAAAGTTGTTTTCTGCTAAATTTAGAATCTGAAGGAAAGTAAAGTTTCGAATATCTTTAGAAATGCTGCCTGTAAGCATATTGTCTGCTAATTGTATGACTTCAAGGCGTTTGCATCTGAATGTGTTTTCTGAGATTTCACCAGTTATGTGAGGAAGATTACATTGACTGCTCACGGATGGTAGGCTCCCGGACAAACTGTTGTTTGAAAGATCGAGTTGCTTTAAGCTGGACATGTTGAATAGAGCTTGTGGAATTCGACCTGTTAGTGAACCACCTCTTAGGCTTAGCATCTCCAAATATGTAAGATTGCCTAAATATTCAGGAATTCCACCTGCGAAAAGATTGTCAAAGCTAGATAAATATAGATATATAGCAAAACACCTCGATCGACTGGTGTAGTAAGTAGGAATTTCTTGTTGATTAAAACTCACTTAACTCTTATTTAGTTGCAACACACATACAAACAACAACAGCATATGCAATGTAGTTTTACGAAGTAGGGTCTAGGAAAGGTAGAGTATACGCAAACCTTACTCCTACCTCAGAGGCAGATAGATTGTTTCCGATAATACCCTCAACTCAAGAAGAAAACAGTCCAAAGCAGCAGACAGCAGTAGTCCAGAAAAAGAAGTAACGGAAGTACAAAAAACATCAGATAGATAGTAACAGAACAGTACTACAACAAAATACTATTACGATAGTTGAAGTACAAGAAACAACAGATACTCATTAAGGAGTAATACTACGACTACTAGTATGGACTGACATCAAGACAATGCACTCCTACCTACTAACGTTCTACTCTAATCCATCTACTCAACAACCTCTTATCTAAGGTCATATCCTCGATGAGTTGAAGTTGTTACACATATGAACTTGTAAGAAACAGAAAACTGATGGTTTTAACTGAAATCTCCGTCATTAAGTAATATAAACCCCGACCCTATTTTCAGAAAGGGGGTTCAAAATATGAAGAAGTAAACACATGAAGAAGCCAAAGGGTCCAACATTACTATATATAGTTTGGCCCTTCCTGGCTCTGCCCCTATCTTTTAAAACACAACTATTCGGAGAAAAATAATTCTTTGAACATGCAATTCCAACAGTCATCTTTATATAATAAGAGTGTTGACTAGTATATAACTTGAATAAATATAATATGATACCTATGAAATTGTTTATCCCCAAATATAACGTCTTGAGCTTGGTTATATATCCAATTTCATCTGGGATTTTTCCACTAAATTCATTGTAGGACAAGGATAAATCCTGAAGTTCCTTGCAAAGATGAAACGTCGATGGGATCAGTCCATGAAGTTGATTCGCGGATAAAAATATTCCTTGAAGCTCAACAAGACGATGATTACTGCAGATATCGGGTGCTAGTCCACCTGTTAGACTATTACCAGTGAGATCGATTCTTTTCAACGATGAGATGTTGAATAATTCAGATGGTATAGATCCTGTAAGCACATTATACTTAGTGTCAACTATTATCAGCATGGAAAGGTTTCCTATCTCTTGAGGTATGTTTCCATGTAACATATTGTATGACAGTACCAATCTCTTCAGCTTTGTGTTGTTGCCTAAAACTGGTGGAATAAGACCATCAAACGTGTTATCGTTCATAAAAATGCTCTCGAGCTGTGGTAAGTTACCAAACCAGCTCGGAATTTCTCCACTTAAATCATTGAATCCTACGTTTATCTCTTGTAATCGTTGTAGATTACTTAACTCATTAGGGATCAAACCACTGAAGTTGTTGTTACTGATGTCTAATGATGTTAAAAATGTCAAGTTTCCTAAATCAGGAGCAATTGTGCCTGAGAGTCTGAATCCTGAGACATTTAAAGATGTCACTCTTTGGTATTCGTTTTCTACACTACAAAAGACGCCAATCCAGTAACAGATCGAGGATCTGTTACTGGACGGCGTCCAGTTTTTGGACAAGATATGATCATAGTCTGAAGTGATGTATGCTTTAAAAGCAATAAGTGCAGATTCATCTGTTTCTATGTTTGTAAATCCCTTGACTGAACTCAACCAAATTGTTATGAAAGTTAAAAACAAAAGGTATAACTTCTCCATATGTGGATTTTGATGTATTCTCAATTATGGAATGTCACATTTGCTTGTAAGATAATAAGAGACATTAATAGTATCCTTCTTTTGCACTCAAAGGCTTGACCTGGTCGACAATGAAATAGATTGAGAATCATAATTCAGGTATGTCTTATTTTCCGTTTGTTCAAGCCTTTGTGGATAAAGTTAACTGATATTTGTGATGGTGCAAGCTTGCTTGGACACTACGATTATTAAAAAATAAATGAATTAAGAAATCCTTGTATTCATTGGAGGATTAGCTATGCATTTGATAGTCAAATCAGGTAGATAACCCTATTAATGTTTTATCTACCATGGATGTGTGGAAGGTAAGGATTCTTTAATTCCTACATTAAATTGTGCAAGTATGGCCCATTCTCAACTTGTTTTTCATGATGCATGTAGCTTCCGTCCCATTTTACGTGGCATCTTTCGCATTTCGAGATTCAAACAAGTCTATTTTTTGTCGGAAGTTTTTCATAGATTCTTTTAACATTTTGAATTATCAATCGTTGTGACTTATAATACTTTTACGTAGTTTACAAATATATAAATTTCATTTTAAAAAAATTTGAAGATTTCAAACGCAAATATTCGATCAAAATTAAACTGTTTGACTCTCGAAAAATGAAAGTGCCACATAAAATGAGACGGAGGAAGTACTAGAAAGTTATAATAGGTAATATATTTTATTTTATTAGTGATTGCTACATATTTAAAAACGAAATATAGTTAAATCAGAGTTAATTGATTTATAACTCATATAAGTTATAACTTATAAGTTCATTCAAATAAGGTCTTCAACCTTTAGTTAACTAAAATTTGTATTTTTTTGGTCTCTTTATATATGGAATATGTCACATTCTAAGTTGCTTGGACTCTTCACTTTCAGTATTGCACCTATGTCGACATGATGTAGGCGTGAGTTTGGGATTCGGTACCGGATCAGATCAACCAATTTTGAATAATTTGATCGAATTCGAGGAGAAATTTTGAACATATTCAATGATGTCTATAATCAAAACAAAAGTTAAGGTGAAATTGAAGAAAATAGAATAGCTTGTCTATATAAATTTTTATTGTCATTCCTTTTTAATATTTTGTCTACTTCCCGAATTCTTCTCTTGATCAATATTCTCCTCAATTTTCTCGTATAATATCTCATAATTTAGGTTTTATAACTGTATTTTTAGATATTTGAATTATTTTTAACCGAATTTTCTCACCTGCTTCCATACATAGATCCTTATCTCTGAATCTTAAAATTTAAATTATAGAACATCCGACCTCTAGATTTGCACTTGTATCGAACATCGACACCTAAATCTGAGCAAGTTAGGTGATATTTAAAGTATTTTTAGAACTATATCGCCTAAAAAATGAAGTAGCAATACAAACTTAACATAATATATTAATCATTAAATGGTTTAGCACTTGATATTTTTTATTAAATTTGTGAACATTTACAATTTGAGGGATCAAAAGTGCATGTATCAATTAGTTAAAGGCTCAAAATGCTTAATAAAATATTACAAGGGTAAAAATAAAAATTTGTAATACTTGAGGGACTAAATGTGCCAATGTCCTCTTATAAATGACCCAAAAAAACATGGTAGTGCTCAATTGATTGGATTTTAATTTAGGTTAAGGCATTAATGGCTTCATTGAAAAGTATGGAAAAATGAAAAGGAGGGAAAGGGAATTGATAATGATGGTTTGATTATTTTCATTATCATATTGTTATATTTAGTGGTGTTTACGGTTTGGATAAAAAATAGTTCAAATCAAAATAATTGAATTACATTGATCAAATTATTTGATTTTATTTAGATTCGATTTGATTACTTTCTATTGAAATTTGAAATGACTTAGAGTTAAAATAGTAGTAAAACATATCACGATATAATAGTAATTGATTTCTTTTATTATATTACTTTAAAGTTAGTTAGAAAAAATATATGATATCCTTTTTAGAAAATTAATAACTCATACATAATAGGACAACTTTCACATATAACAAACAAAAAATTCATTTTTGTATGCTATAGCAAACTTTGCATAATTGCGCTCCATAGCAAACATAAAACTGTATAATTTGCTATACATATACAATTGTATAATTCGCTGGCCTAAATTGTATAATTTGCTGGCCTATTTCGCTGCAATTGTATAATTTGTTTTGCATACAGTTGAATCGAATTAAAATGTATGTATATTGCATAATTATAAGTGTATAGCAAGAAGATATATGTTTTTCTCGCTTTATACAAAAACAGAAACACAATATATACACTTCTGTTGTATAAAGCTAGAGAAAATTATATTTCATTGCAATTGTATAATTCTCAATTGTATAATTCGTTGGCCTTTTTCTCTGCAATATTTGAAGTAAAATGTTTGTAAATTGTATAATTAAGTGTATAACACGAAGATATACATTTTTGCATGTGTATATACAATTTTATCTCGCTTTATACAAAACAGAAACAGAATTATACACTTCTGTGTATAAAGCGAGAGAGGCGAGCAAGAATGGAGAGTGGCGAGCGATATTTTTGGGAGAGAGACGCTGGCAAATTTTAGCTAATGTTTGCTATGGAGCACAATTAAATCAAACCCTAGCTATTCCATTTAATTTAGGTTATTAGTTTGCTATTATATACAATTTTCCCTACATAATATGCACGAAATCTAAACGTTAATAAATCACATATCTCTATATTTCTTTTATTTATGGTTATATATTAATTCAAACTTTTAAATATACATAACCTTACAGTGAAACAATTATAGCAACAAGTTGTTTTTTAATATAGTCTTCAAATATTCTAAAGATCATACAAAGAGGTGTGAGTTTTTTTTTTTCTTCTTATTTTTATTTCAAAATTATGATTTTTAAAAAGATATAAACTTAAGATTTTATGTGATCTTTTACTGTATTCTTGAATGGTCACATCTTGAATTGTCACTTCTTCTTTTCCTTTTGAATTTTTGTTAATCTCTTTTTTGACTTTATTTTCAAAAAATTCAAAAAGTCTTTTGTCTTATTTGAATTACACCATGAAATGATTAAAATTTATTCACTTTTGACTAAAAAAAAAATTGAATTTGAATCCTCTTATATATCTTAAAAAATAGTAAGTACTCTTATTCACTTTTAGGTAACTTTTGATTGTGTAAATTTAATTCAAGAAAAATGATTACATTTTAGTTCAATATATTACTATTATTACGTATTCTATTGACATATATTAACCGATTTAGTCTTTACCCGAATTTTATAGTATGTTTTATTTTGAAAAATTGTATAATTAGACATATTTTACTATTATATATACTATAGTTATTTATATATTTAAAAGTATTACGTAGTTTATCAATAATTTAAATTTTTTAATTAAATATTGAGAAAAATAAACTTACATACATATATTATTGTAATAAGAAACATAAAAATAAAAAGAAAAAAATGGGTGAAATTGAGAGGAAGGTGATCGAGATTCGTATGTATTCAGATATATGTGAGTCACATAAAATACGTGTATCTAGAGTGTATATAATGCCATTTACATATATTTGAGATTCTAAATATGCGTAATGATCGAGATGCGAATGAGATTTGTTATGCATATTCCAGACACATGTGAATCAACTTGTATATTATATATATCTTGCAAAAATTACACATAATTTTGACCTCATGTATTCTCAAATACATGTAATTTGGACGTATCGTATCTAAACAACCCCAAAATATGATAAATAGTAATATTATAAATTCAAGAATATCTAAATAATTAACTGCTTACATTAATAAAATTCAATTTTTGGAAATGAGTTTGTTTTTCTTAATTACCAACCTTGTCCTCAATATATGTCCGAATTTAATTTAGTTTGATCTTAATATAAATAAAATTTTAAAATACTATGAATACACGTAAGTCACATAATATATGCATCTAGAGTGTATATAATGTCATTCCCATATATTTGAGATAAATACATGAAAGCGTGATGATCGAAATGCAAACGAGATTTATTATGCATCTTCCAGATACACATAAATTCACTTGTGTACTATTTATTTAGCATAAAGTATACCTAAGTCTGACCCCATGTACCTTTAAATACATGTATTTTGGACGTATCGTATCTAAACAACCCAAAATATGATAAAATACGTAATATTACAAACTCAAAAATATCTAAGTAATTAATTTCTACATTAATAAAATTTGAATTTTTGAAAATAAGTTTTTTTTCTTTATTACCAACCTTGTGCTCAATATATGTCTGATTTCAATTTAGTCTGATTTTAATATAAATAAAATTTTGAAATACTATGAATATCGAATATTGAGCGGGAAAATAACTTATTTGAGCTTCACTAAAACATTTCCCACTGTACACAGTCCTCAACTTCTCTCTCAAAAATCCCAGTTTTCTTCACTTCAATCAGCAAAAATGGCAGATTTTTACTCTCACAACGATGAAGAAGTTGAACTTCCACCTTCAGTACAACAAATGATCAACCAAATCTGCAAAAAAGAGCGACAAAATTCACCAGATGATACAGTACGAAGACTCCTTGTAGCAATCGGAGAAGAACGTTCGCTTTATATTTTGAACGAAATCTCAAAATGTCAGATCAAAAAAACCCTAAGTGGATTCATTGTTTTCATGGCGAAAAAATACTATCAATCGGAAACTCAACAGTTTTATCAGAAGCAAAATTATGAACAACCAGTTCCTTCTGCTGAAAGTTTTTATCATTCGCCTCAGATTCGAAGAAATTCACTGTCTTCTCAAAATTCCTCTTGTTCTTCTGTCAATTTTTCACCTAAAAATCGGCCGATTTTTCAGGATAGAGGTAAAGTTTCCTAATTTTTTTTAAAAAAATTTGCATAGTGTAATGATAAAATGATAATTTTTTTTATTTACAAATTTAAATGTGCTTAAAATACATAAATGTTGAACTTGCATGCATGTTTTTCTATTTTTGTATATTTTTTGGCTTGTTGCAGATGGTTAAATTATGTTAACTGATTAGCATTAGAGAAATTGGTTATTTACACCATAACCTTATAATATGTATTTGTTTTGGATACAATATATTAAAATTATAAAGAAGTTATTTTTATGAAATTTAAGAAGAAGATGAACATTTTTGTTCTTAGAAAAACAGGGATACATTTTATTATATATAAGAGTTTGGAAAGATAAAAAATATATTTCCAATACATAAAATTCTAGTTAGCTTATTAAGTAATTTATGTTTATTTCCTATTTAAGAGTTCCAAAAGATACATATATGATTCTCCTTATATGAATATAAACTTAAAAAGTCAATAATACAAAGAGAGCTCCTTTAGGAAGCATTAGTCAGTTTGTTGTTTGGTAGAAGAGTTTTTGTTAGTGTTTGACAAATTCTTCCGGGACAAAACCTTTACGATTAATCACGACTTTTAAAATTTTGGGATCATTATTGAAGTGTATGATTATTTCATCTAGAAGTTTAAGTTATTATTATGGAGATATTTTTAGTTAATTATATTCTCAACATATTATTCGATGGTGGCATGATTTCATTATATTATTTTAAATTTAAGGAAGTAAATCCACAAGAAAACTAAGAAGCCTCAATATCTACTCCTGCTACATATAGATAAAAACCAATTATATACTTTTATACTTACAATGTACTTTTTTGGTTAAGGGGACTAGGAACCTCCTGCCCCCCTCTAGCTTCACCCTGCCTTCACGTGTGAGCTCGATTCTTTATTATGGATCAAGCATGTGGAAATTCTTTTTGATAAGGTGGCAATAAGATTCAAACAAAAAATCTATGGCTACTTTGATACCATATCAATTGTGGGATAATTCATCTAAAAGCCGAGTTGTTAGAGATAGCTCAGTTTTACTTATTTAATTATTCTCAGTAGTCAATACTAATAATTATGTTCCAATACACTTCTCCACTTAAATACGAGCGTTTGACAGAAGAATGCAATCACTTTGCTTAACTGGAAATTAATCATTCCGTGCGGAATACTAAAGTCGCCCCTTCTTTTTGGGTTAAAAATGCCCCTTCTTCCATCTATTCGACTCAAAAGTCTCTGGTCTAAGAATATCTTCAGATTTATTGTACTTGATAGACAAATGTTGATAGTAACAAAAAGATAGAAAAGAAAAGCAAACACAACTACCTACTAAATTGTAAGGTACTAACAGTCATTAGGTTTGAGGTATAAGTAAGCTTGATATATAATCAATATTGCTTTATACCATAGTTGATTTTGGTATTAAAATTCATACAAAATATGCAGGTTTTAATACTGGAAAGTAAATGTTATATAACTAATATTGGAATAAGTTATGAGGATTTATGTATTATTTTTTGCGGAATAGAAGGTGGAATAAGTAATACATGTATTAGCAATACATGAATAAAAGTATCTAAAGATGCAAATGTCCTTACAATAGGTAGTATCTAAAGAATAATTCCAGTATTGTTTATTCATGTATAAATCGAGTATATATCTGGACAATAGTTTAGGCTTAATGAAGAACTTGTTCAAACTTTTTATTGGTTGCGGTCTCTTCTTCCCTTTTTGCATATTTACAACTCTACATGCAAACTATGTTGCTCGGACCCTCAAAAACTGTTGAACCCGTGTTGGATTTCCCAAAATGCACTACTTTTGGAGTATTCGATATACACTTTTGAAGAGTCCGAACAACACAACATGTAAACATACTCAGACCTTTCAAAAATTCTAGTTTACCAATGATGGTCTTCCAATGCCTGCAGACATAGTAGGTGAAGCATCTGATTCTCCTACATCAGCTCCACGAATACCATCACCTCCAATGAGTCCAGTGACAACTAGCTTTCAAAGATGTCATTACGATCCTAGTCCATCTAAATTCAGAGACAGGGCCAGCACACGAGGAATAAGTGAACAGTTGCTGGCACTCAATAAGCTTGAATTCAGGAAATTCTTTTTGATTCTAAACTACATTGGGAGGTAAATTTAGCATTTATTCAAATATTTACTTTGTGACTTCTATATTGCTACAAGTTGGTATTTGATTTGGTATGCGTTTGCAGGAGGAAGGTAGAAGATGTAATCACGCTTCATGATATTGGTGACATTTTGGATATGATATATCAACCTATGTCTCATTTTGAGTCATATATTTGGAATAAATATGGTCATCTTTGTGAACATAATAAACGGGTGCAGGTGATTTTCCATTCAATTACCACACTTGTATAGTCTGTTTTAATCTTTTAGTTAGTTCGGATTTAAGGTCTTGGTCCCAACCACTGATGTCCTTTTACCAGAGTTAAAGACTATGAACTTATATTTCTGTCATTACATTTTTGCTTTTGATGTATTTCTTTTTATCATTAGTGTCCACAAATAAGAGACTAGTAATACCTTGGTCTAGGTACTCACATAATTGTCTCTTAAGTCTTAACTATTGAACTATTAATCCAAGAACTGCCTTGTATCGGTGTCTTTCAGTATCTTGATTGGGATTCAGGAAGGACTCATCTTTATCATTGCCATGTCCATTCGGATCGAAGCTATACTTTTAAGGTTTGTCATTCTTGTGGTTCATAACTTTTTGTGATTAAAAATTATTCAAGATAACTCCTTTAGCCTTTAAAGTGTTTTTTACGCTATTCCTGTGCTTGAATTGGCTGAACAAGATTTCGGACTCCAGTAAATACTGCATTATGTAAATATTTGATTTCTGTAGCACTAGGCTGTGAATGATTCACTTAAGCTTTGTAGGCATCAAAAGTTGAATATAGAACTACTGAAGCTTGCCGTCTCCTGATACTGATACAAGAGCCCGAAAGAAATAAATGTAATGCCTATATTAATTAAGGAGTGGGCAGCATTCATTCACTTTGGACAGTTCATCACGTTTCCCTAAGCATTAATATCCATTTCTTGACTTGTTTTATTTCCCTCCTCCTCAGGGTCCTTACCTGAAAGCAGAAAGAACCCATCTGCAACATTCATTAGGAGATGAGAATGTATTGATTGTCAAGTTTGAGCAAAACACCCCAGGGTGTCCAGAAGAGATTGTTCAGAATGGAATTCTTGTTGGTTTGAGGCGCTATCGCTTTTTTGGTAATTACCTTATACATATGTCGACAAAGTATTTCAAAATTCCTACCTTGTCTTGGAAATATAAGAGAATTTGCCTTTCTTTCTGTAATTTTAGATAGTTTTGCCGATGGACGTTACATTTTGTGAATTTTTTTTGGAATGCATGTGGCCAAGTCCATTTATTGTTGAGCTTGAGTGCTGCTGATATTTCTTTTAACACAAATATAAGAACATATATAATCTTGTCTCTTCTTGAATGATAGTAGATTCATCTAACATATGTGTCACTACAGCATAGATATATTGGGCATAAGGCCCAACATTTGCTCCCATTCAAGTCTGATGGTCTTCTGTAACATGAAAATAATGTACTTAGAGGGCAAATCTTTTGCTTATTATCTACAACTTGTAATTAAAAGAAATTCCTGTCTTATGGCCTTCTTTTGTCCTGTGTCAATGTGGATCTTGTTTTCCCAAGTAGTTTTTTGATGGAACTTCTCATGTTACCAATAAATAGAATTGTCATTCTCATTATTGTACTCAAAATCAGGGGTGAAAGTACCTGAGAGGTTCTGTTTTCAAGTGTTTGATGCCAATGAGGTTTTGTGTCAATGTGGTATTTGAACAGTTTATAAGGATGACGGGAAGAAGAGAAGTTCAAAGGACAAAGAGGAAAAGATCGATTCTGTCAAATGCTACTTTGTTCGAATGGAATCTCTTAATCCTTATGAAAATGAAACTTACATTTTGCATGACAAGATGGTCCATGAAGCAAGGTGCAATTTCATGCATGTACACATGGTCTCTAGCATGGCTAAATACATGGCCAGGTTTGTTATTTCCCAGATTCTTTTGACTTTTTAATATTTATTGCATATTTGCTGTCTTTCTTTCTGAAGTGAATAGTTACTCTGATAATGCAGGTTCTCCCTAATTTTATCCACGACAGTAAAGCTTCAAGTTGATCTGAATTCAGTGAATATTGACAGAATTGAAGATATATATTGTCATGTATATTACTTATCAAACATATAATATGTGTATATATAATCATGCATACTCTTTGCTGTTTCTCTCTCCATGTATATGCCATCTCTTTATAGTTTCTCTTTCCATGGTCTCAAGATAATGACTTCTCTTTATCATTTAATTGCCTCCTCCTTTGGGAAAAAAATTGTAGGATAAGAGTGGACGAATTATCTATGATGAAGATGGGAAACCACTTATACACACAGATGGGACTGGATATATTTCAGAAGACTTGGCAAGAAAGTGTCCTCAAGATTTTTTCAATGTGAAGCATAAGTGTGCCAACTTAGAGGTAATCTGATTAAACCCAGTTCACTAAGCATTTTCTTGAGGTTGATTATGCTTTTGTATAGCATTAAGAACCAGTAAAACCTAATCAATGAAGTAGGTGCTCTCTTTTCAAGAATAGAGGCCCAAGAAGCACATAATGAGGAATAAAGACGCAATCCTTCTAATTTATCTCATTAACCATGCAACTCATAATGAGGCATTTTACTTCCTTATCTAATTTGAAGTATCCAAGTTCACATCTCTGGGCAGAAGCCACTGTATAAACATCAATAAACTTAAAGCAATCCCTTGAGGGTCTCAAGGTCATATAAGAAAGAATAATTCTCAAGTGAGGGGATCAATAATATTTAAAAAATCAAGCAAGTGATTTCTTGTTGAACTTCCCATATCTTTGCTGTTCCAGCATTTGATCTTGTAGCCATTGGAAATACTAATTATTTTTTTGTGAGCTCATCTACAAAGTTCTTAGAGAAATTAAATAACATAAACACTTGAGGACCAGTATCTAGCTTCTCGATCAGGCAAGCAGATGAAATGTAGTTTTCTCTTCGTTTCAGTTTGTTTGTCTTACTTTCTTTTTTAATCCGTTAAAAAAAATGCCTCTTTCCTTTTTTGCAACTCTTTAAGTCCAACTTTCCACATGGCATGCTTAAGACCATAAGATTAAAGGGCATTTTAGTGCATTCTACATATCTTTATGTAGTTAAAGATCACAAGATTCCAAAGTCTTCTTTACTTTTTCAAACTCCGTGCCAAGTCAAAACCAAACAAACAAATTGACGGAGGGAGCTGCTGAAATTGGAAAAATATATTGGTAGTTCATATACTTTTTTATCTAAATTCATTTGAATTCTCTTATTCCCTTGATTTTCTTTGGTTGTAGGCACTAGACAGTGCACAAGAAATTGTCTCTTGCATGCTTGTATTCATTTAAAGTATCTGACAGATTCATTGTTCAGTTCTTTGTATCTGTTTCCTTCTCTCTTGAAGAACCTCCCATTAATTTTTTAACTAACAATTTCAGAGATATACCAATGGTGTCAAACTTGGGGAGAATTCATCTGAGTTGGGAGAGGCGGAATTTCAGAGTGGGGAACCGGTAAATGTTTTTGATGTTTACAACAATTGATTTGGAATCCCAGACCGCTGCAATTAGCAAATTTTCATCATTAACATGGTCAGGTTGGTTCTTAGCTGATTAGTTTTCATTCTTCTCTGTCTGTTTAGCCTCTGTTGATGCAGTGCCGTCTATTCTACAATGGTCTTGCTGTAAAGGGAACCCTTCTAGTCAATAAAAAGGTACTAAAACCATATTCTGCTCCACCTGAAATGGCGTTGCTTAATATCTTAAACTTAATTGCGTACTTCTGTGCGATGGCCTTATTGAAGCAGCCTTATCTTAAATGCCCCTTAATTTCTCTGCTCTCTAAGTGAACTTCCTGATGGATACAATGTTCTGTTTTTAAATATTAGCTGCCACGGCGCACAATTCAGATTAGGCCCTCAATGATCAAGGTCGAGGCAGATCCAAGATTGTCAAGAGCTCAAATGTTTAACTCGTTGGAAATAAATACACCCAGGTATATGGTAGTTTTTAGTTAATTCAATATTTCTGTTAATAGAAAGATAAAAAGTTCATTGTAGGGATCTTCTTTTGACCATGAAATTTGAAATGTTACTTTCGTGACCCTTCCTGTCTTATTTTAGAAATATTGTAGTAAAGCGTGCAAATACATGTGCATATATGAGTGAAAATATTTAATTATGCATGTCAGTAGTTAGTAAATACCAGTAAGGAAAGACTAGGTTGGAAGAACCACAATATTACTGATAGAAATCAAGTCTGTATTTTTATTGCTTAGGGGACCGATTGTCATACCCGTCACAGTAGAATCCCAAGTGAAAGAGGTGAATTGTTTTGTGAGATTTTTGTAGTATTAAAAGAGCAAAAAGGTTTCCTAATAAAAAAGAAAGTAAAACAAGGTTTACCACTAGAGTTTTTTTTATGAAGATTGAAGGATCAACTTGCCTATTACAACTGGCTCTAAAAATGGACATATCTCTTTTCCAATGATTGTTTTTTAAAAAAAATTCTTCCATGCTATCTTTGTATTACAGAATTTTCTGTTAAAATTTCTGTAGTTACAGTCAATTCAGGTATATCAACTGCTGCAACTGACACCTCTTATGTTCTTCTTTCAGTCTTAAACCTAGGAATACTTATCTATCAAGAACTCTTATTGCTCTGCTGACCTATGGAGGTGTTCCCGTGGAGTATTTCTACGATATACTCAATAATACTTTGGAGGAGACACAAAGGTTATACTCAGATGAGGTGACGGCACTAAAAGGTAATTCTAGTTTAGAAAAAATGATAATAAAACTAAGTCTCTCTGCAGCTGTTTATGGTTTATAATCTAGCATGTACATGGAGAAATGTTGACCTTCAGATGTTGTTATGCGACAATTTTTAACTTGTGTGCAATCTGGATTATATTTCAGCATGTGGTGACATTTTTGTTCTCAAAATTTCAACTGATCTCTTGAAAGCATGACATGTTTGTATGAACAATTAACAATCTGGTGCCATTACCATTTTTCTAAAAATCCTAGAAAGTAGAAACTATGTTGCTCGGATCCTCTAAAAGTACCGTTGCACCGATGTCAGATCTCCAAAATGCATTATTTTGGAGGATTTGGCACACACCCTCCGACATTGTTCGAGAACTCGAGCAACATAGCATAAAACCAATCACTTCTTATATACCTTCTGATGCCATCTTTGCAGATTTGGTGCTGAAGTTTTAGTGAAAGCATTCATTTACCTGCATTGATCTTAATATGCATTACTCTGTTCCAAGTCTCTATTGAATGCTTTACCAAATCAGACCCTTAATTTTTTGTTTTACTGGTTGTTGCCATGCAGTTGCGGTAAACCATAGAGATCGTGATGACGCCTCTACTGCCACAAGTATGATAATGGCTGGAGTACCTCTTACTGAACCGTATCTTTGGTGTTGTTTATCTTCCCTGGCAAAGGAAGAAAGAAATGGGCTCAAGGGAGGAAGACTTCCTATTGCTGATACTTTCTATCTAATGGGGACAGCTGATCCCACTGATACTTTAAATCCCCATGAAGTCTGTGTTATTCTGTAAGGACACTGTTTATATATATCTTATATGATCCTTATCGTCCAATCCTGCCGACTCACCAAAAAAAACTTTTTTGTGATGACGCTGTCAACTTCTAATCAAGTGTGAAGTTTTCAGTTAAGATTGAATTTTTGAAAAAAAATTTTCCGTGTGTTTTCATTTGTCTATTAGATGGTTTAGTTAGCCACATAAAATATGTCGTATCCTTTAATTATACGCATCAACCTCAAGCATAAAATTCCTTGGAATTTATCGCCTGTTTAGGCAAATGTATATAATTAAAGGAAATGACATATTTTATGTGACTATCTAATGGATGAATGAGAACACACACAAAAAGTTCAAAAAATTGAATGAAAGTGTCTAAATGGAACACTTCATTGAGGTATTCAATTGAAACAAGGCTTAGTTCGAGAGTCTAAATGGAGTATCCGGCAAGTTTAAGGGGCAGGTTATGTATTAACCCATTCAGATTTCTATCTTAAAAAAATAGTCGTCTGTGGAAAATCAGTATGACTCTGAAGTAGTTTGGTGAAAGCTGATTGGTAGAATCTATTTCATTGATGCACTCATTATCAACTTACCCGTTGATTGTTACAATCTATCTTATCATTGCACATTGGCTCATTAGTCTGATGATAAGGTTGCAGAGCCTGTATTTTTAGCTGGAAATTACGAAGTAAAACTATGACATTTTATGCAGTGAACATGGGCAAATATTTGGAGAGGTATTAGTATACAGGAATCCTGGACTTCATTTTGGTGATATCCATAAGCTACTTGCTGTCCCTGTGAAGAACCTCGGAGACATAGTTGGAAATGCTAAATATGGAATATTTTTCTCCACAAAAGGTCCGAGATCAGCGGCCACTGAAATTGCTAATGGTGATTTTGATGGAGATAAATATTGGGTCTCTCAAAACCCCCAGGTCAACTTTATCTCTACTACCGACTAATTGTTCTAATTTCTTTGCTTAATGATTTCATTGAACTGCCTCAGATTAAACCTCCATTTGCACCTAACATGCCCATCTAGTAATGACAATTAAAAGAAAAAAGAACATATTGTTAGGTCATATTATTTCTTGAATGAATGAAAATACTGAACGAGTTCCGTCCAATTTGCGCATGTTATGTTTTATGCTTCAGCTGTTAAAATATTTCACTGCAAGTAGACCGTGGAGCCGAATCCATTCAACACCAAAGGCATTGCATAGGGAGCCCAACAACTTCTCTGCAGAGGAAAGGGAGCATGAACTCTTTCAGACATTTCTAGAAACTAGGATGCCAAAGTATGTATAGAATGCCCTTTTTTGCCTTTCAAAGTTAGAATAGTCTCTTTGATATTGTCTAAAACATGTCTCCTTGGTGAAGAGTGCAACACACAGTTCCAGTATATCTGAATGGTAAAAGTTGCTCATCCTTGGGAGTCGGGAAGTCCCCGAGCTAATGAACATCTGATGACTGTGGAACACTTCTCTGAAAGGCACAATCTTTTTGATAAGTTGTTTTAATTTAACCTGGTTAAGATTTCTGTTGTATATATCGATCCTGATCCTGAATTAATTGCTCATTTATCGCTGAGCGATGGGTTCAACATTTGAATTCTTACCATTGAACCCATTGCATTTCTAAAATTATGGTTTCATAGTTACTAGTTTGAAATTTTTTAATGAACCTTACACATATATTTATATTCTGTGTCAAAAGTACTGGGTTCAGTTGTACCCGTTACTTCTACTCTCCATCCACCTCTGGCTTTTACTACATTAAAACAAATGCTCGTGTTTCGCTTTTATTCACTTGGTTTACTCTTTCAGCTATAGCATGGCTGATGCTTCTGCTAACTGGTATGCACTCATGGATAGACTTCTGATATTGGGGAAAAATAACACCATAGAGAATGAAGAGACAAAGTCAGTGAAAGAAAAGTTGTTCGAGTTGATTGATTTGTATTATGACGCTATAGACGCCCCAAAAAGTGGGAATAAGGTTACTTTCTTTAACCTTATCTCTTTTTGATAGACCTTATTGTGACAATCATATACTCAAGTGAATCTTTTCTACTATTCTGTTCCCTAAATCTTTTCTATTAGTTTGATACCTCTCTTTCCTGAAAACTTCAGATTTACTAAACATGTTTTGAAGAAAAATATGCACATCTAGTCCATAAGCGATTTGACAATCTACTCTTGCTTCTAAAGCTAGAGTTGATATTGATTGAACATTTTTGATTTAATGGTCAAAACACACCTAAAGTATCCCTTTTTCGAGTTTCAAACCTGAACTATAAAGTAGGTAACTCGAATAACCAGGATACTTTAGCTGTGTTTTTGGTCTTCCTCGATATGTTTTTGTTAATGTTTTTAATTTTGTTGAGTTATCAAATTCTTGTCTTACCGCTCTTGCTTCTATCCAAGGTCTACATCCCAAAGAGGTTGAAAGTAGACAAGTTTCCGCATTTCTTGCAAAAGAAAGAAAGTTATCACTCTACCTCTGTCTTAGGAGAAATTTATGACCGAGTTGAGAAATTTAAAGCTGAAGAACCAGTTGCTGTAGGCAAGTGTTTGATCCATATACTGATTGAATATTGCAATTGCTTTCTGGTTGTGCATTTGACATATTGTATTTTGTATGTCCAGAAATTAAGAAACTTCCGGCTTTTGAGGTTGGAATCCCTGAGACATGTTTGAGGTTATGGGAAGAAAGGTACAGAAAGTACAGATTTGAGATGAAGGAAGCACTGAACACCAGCAGTGAATCGAAAAATGACTTAGCTGACCAGGTTATTAAAAAGTACAAACAGGTAAAACCTTCTTTTCTCAAGCTTTGAAAATTTCTTTGTTGATAACCACATCGGCCCACCTCATAAGCTAGCTTTTAGGATTGAATTAGGTTCGAAGGTCCATAACAACCTTCAACAATCATTTTAAGAAGGTGAAAAGGTGAAAAATACCCTCTACTATATTGAATATTAATGTTACCTTTTGTTATACTTGGGGGTCATTCACACCTTAGGAGTCATACTTACCCTTGGCCCCAATATAGAGCTCCAGTGTGTATCGGTATCCTAACTTAAGTTTAGCTGAGGATAAGTCGGTTCAATCTGGAGCTCCATTACTGGCAAGACTTAGGGGTCGTTTGGTGTGAGGGATAAAACTAAATAATCATCGAATAAGAAAATAGTGATGGGATAAAATTTGTGTCTTCTTTGGTTGCCATGTTTGGGATAACTTATTCGACCATTTATACCATAGTGATCAGATAACTTATCCCATATAAATGGTGGGATAAGTTATCCCATCCTGGGATAACTTGTTCCAAACCAAACGAAGTATTAGATGAGGGTAAAACTAGATATTTCGTATAAAAAATGGGTACATTTGGACATTCTCTCTTGTAAGAAACCAAACGCGAATAGCACAATCTAGTGGTATAGGTGGATATTTTCAAGACAAATCGCGAGTTCAATCCTCACCGATCCCATTCCTCCTTCCTCTCCCACGATTCATCGATGCAATAGATTTTCTTAATCCAAAAGCCACTATGAGTGTTCATTTCTCTCCCTTGATTTTTCAAATTTTCATGCAGCTGTTATATGAAGCACCGGATATGGAGGAGAGCATAAGGAGTACAACGGACATATATAACGATGCACTTGCTATTTATCGCGTGACTTATGATTATGCGAAGGCTATAGGCGATGTTAGAAAGTGTGGTTTTGCATGGAAAGTTGCAGGTGCAGCCCTTTGCAGGCTTCATGCTGAGCTTCATGCAAAGGAACATAACCAAAAGGTAATGGCTATGTCACCTTCTATATTACATAACTTATTGAACTTAAGGATCAATAAAACAAGTGTCTAACATGTAAATATATGTATTGACAATATAGTGTATTATATGCTTTTATTGTGTTAGTATTCTTGTCTCCCACTTTAAACTAATTGAACTCTATTACAGATTTATCACAGTATTGCTATAAATGTTAATAAATCTCTAAAATCAGTAATTATTTTTTAAAATGTATTAATTTATGTAATTTTTCCAAAAAATTCCTTTTGTTTGAAAATAATAATTTAAAGTTGAAGTAGAAATCCTAATTTGATTAGGATTTGTTATTTATGTTATGTACTTAAGATTTATTAGTTAAAACAGTTATATTCCTAGTTTAATTTGGTTTTTATACTTCTATAAATATAGCAATGTTACTAATTAGTTCATTCAAATGAATCTGCTCTGCTAACAAAAGAAAAAAGAAAACTCATATTTCTTTATAATTTTTAGTATACAGTATTCTATTTTGAAATTTTTTCGAGTATGAATCGTGTGTTTCAGATGAGAAAGAAGTGTGCAAAGTATGAGCTTTGTGAGGATATAATGATAAAAATATTGGATTATTTGCCTTCAAAATCTCTGCTAAAGTTTAAATGTGTATCCAAAACCTAGGAAAAATACATTACTGATTGCCTTCTTAGCAGACGATGGAACCAAAAACCACATCTAGTTGGTTTCTTTTGTCAACATTCATTTATTAAATGTGACTTACGATTCTGCTTGTCGGATCATTCACTTATTGATGCAACTTTTAATAATTCATTACACAATTTTTTTCATCGCAATGCACATGTTGTTGCAACATCGAATGGTTTTATCCTTTGCAAGGTGAAAAAGATTCATTACTATGTTTATAATCCCGCCACAAGGCAATTTTTGGTACTTCCGAAAACTCAAATCTCTATGGAGGACTATGACGATATTTCACCATCTATTGCATTTATTTGTAACGTAGTAGATAATAAAGATATGATAGTATCTCCTTCACTATAGTTCGATATGCAATACCTCACTTTCACTTTGAGCTATAGTTTGTCATGTATAGGGATGTGTAAGACAAATCGTAAAGTCAAATCAAATCGACTTGTGATTTGGTTTGATTAGTTTGGTTGTTGAAAGAAAAAACAACCACCCTTGATTTGGTTTAGCATTAGAATAAAAAAAGTTAAACTGAACAGAAACATATGTATATAATATTCTTTGAATAACATTTATTCTATATGTACTTGAACTTAGATATAAGTAATGCATTTTATTCTTTCTATTTTAGCTAAATGCTTGATTTGATTCTTCATTTTGCCCTATTTTTTTATTTACAAGTAGAAAGTAGAATAGTAAACCATACAAAAAATTGAAAAAATCATGTTGAATGACTCTTACATGCTAAAGAAATAGTGGAAATTATGATGAGGTTATACGTACTGCTCCCCTATATTGTTATATAGAAATTTTGGAAAAAATATATATATATTGCTAAAATATTTATGAATGGACACCCACAAAAAAATTGAGAAAATCGTTTAATTTTTATAAATTGACTAATAAATATTCAAAATTAGAAGCCTCAAAAGTCAAAACTATCCTCCAATGATAATTTCAAGTATTGTCAACTGTTTGTGTTGTCTCGATGAGACTAGGTGAGATTCTAGTATCCTTTGATTACATGACCCTAGGTAGAATATAAGAAAATTATGTATTTATAATTACTATTAATTAATAAAATTTTCTTAATAGTCTATTGCTAGTATCTTACATATTTTTGAAATTTTATTATTGACGTAATCATAATTTTATAAATCGTAAACAATTAAATTTATAGTTATTTTTGATTCCTTACTTTTATCTAATTCAGATCAATTTAAATCAGTCATGTTTTAATATTAGCTTTATAAGATTATTAAATAATTAATTTTTTAAAAAAATATTATTTTAACCTGAAATGTCTTATAATCACTATAATATTAATTTTTGCAACTAAAAGCATTACGAAATACAATACAAGCAGGGGTGGAGCTACCTTCGTGGAAGGGGTTCATTTGAACCCCCTTCGGCGAAGAATTATATTATTTATATATGATTAAAATAAATTTATATGCATATATAGCAGATTTTGAACCTCCTTCGGCTATTTATTTTTACAGATTTTGAGCCCTCTTATTAAAAATTCTGACTCCAACTCTGAAGACAAGTAAAAAGTAATACTCTAGTTGATATATACTCAATAAAGTGAAATCGTCTTCATTTTATTTTAAAATACTTTAGAATAATTTTCATAGTTCATGTAACAATTGACTCTGTTAAAAAGGTTTTTAAAACTGTAATCAATAAGAGAGATTCAAACATTTATGTTGTTATGTAATGTATTATAATTTATATATCTTTATTCTTGTGAGATTGTATACGCTAGCTACTCTTCTAATTCCTATGACGAATTTCATAGTTAATTATTCAAAATTATATTATCAAAATATTTATAAATTAACACTCACGCAAAATTGACAAGAAAAAAATTTTTCGATTAAATTCTTATAAATCAGCATACACTCTAAAATGGTAAGATGGTATGTTTCATAAAAAAATTCATTAACTCATCCATATACAATATGCCAAAGAAAATGCCAAAATCATCATCCACATCTCTCAAGAAAAAGACATGTGGCAAAGTAAAGGAAGAATCAAGAATTGATAAGTATATAATTTATTTATTGAGTACGTGTACTATAATACTAATCTATTTTTTTATTATATTATATATGTAGCAAAATAAAAATAAATTACTTACAATTTACTAGAGAAAAAAATGGATAGCAAGATGGAGAAGAAGAGTGAAGCGGTGTTGGACATGTCACCCAAATCAACGGTTGAAGGTGGTGTTGAGGATATCTACGGAGAAGATTGTGCCACGGAGGATCAACTCATCACTCCATGGGCTTTCGTTGTTTCTAGGTAATTGTTTTGTTCGTATCAGCTTTTGAACGTCTCAAATTAGATTCGTGATTTGTCATCCTTCCTTTCACTTGTATAAATATCGATTATTCCTCAATGAGGATCATGTATATTTTCTTCTGTCTCAATTTATATATATAACATTGTTTTGGTTTTGAAGAGTCAAATTTTGATTATTGATATATTTATTGAATTCGAATATAGAAATAGTAAAAAAAAAATATTTGAAATTTATACTTTCTTTGTTTTAATATAGTAATACGTTAAAGATAACAATAGTTAATAATACTAATCAAATAAAACTATTTTTGTCTTTTCATAAAAATAAATAAATTGAAATAAAGAAAATAAAATTTTAAATAATAAAAAGTATAGTAAATCACGATAATTAACCAACTACACTATTTTAAAGTGCCTATGAATTTACCGTCTACTTGATACGGTGAAATCACGTTTTTGTTTTTGTCAATATAATAAATAAGTTTAATTTTTCAGTATACCAAAAAGTATACTAATAATACGTGCATAATTTTATTTTTTTTCTCATTTGACCGTTTTGAATAATATCTGGATAAATATTTGAATATAATCAGAATGATATAATAAATTATAATAATTAATCATTATTTAGAAGACAATGTACAAAAATTGTGGTCAAAGATAAATTTGTTTGACTCGAAATCTGAAATGACCTATAAGAAATAGAGAAAATTAATAGTATATTGTCAGTAGCGATGTATTTGAACCTAAGACCTAATGATTCTCAACGTACTAACACCTTAACAAAATGTTAGTGATTGATTAATTAACTTAAAAATTGGTGATTACACTGCGTAAAGTGTGTTAATGGTATCTTTAAGAAATATTATTGACCAACAAACTTGTGATCTAAATTGCGTGGATTCTTTGCTTTCGTTGTCGTATCTGTGTCAAATTCTCTGAAAATACACTTCTTTGGAGAATTCGATTCTCACCCATTGACATTTCTGAAGAGTCCGAGCAACATAGCTTGTAGTCATTGAATAGGGAGATCACACTACATCAAAGATAATTATTAGTGGCAATTGATTCTTAATTATCTTTAAATATGTATTTTTAGCGATAATTAACACTCTCTGTATATGTACCTAACGCCTTTAGTGATATTTGTCTAATGACACTTAACTAGTGTCGGTACTAGTGCCGGTATAGGCTTTAACACTCTTTATTAATGTCGATATTTATTGCCGCTAAAAATTATTTTTGTTCTAGTGTCATATTCATGAATTATTAAGAGTTGCAAGTTTGTGAAAAAAATAGTTTTTCTGATCATTTTGGGAGTTTGTGATCTTTTATGAGCAAATTTGTCTGTAAAATGTTGTATATTTGTTAATATTTTTGCTGGGAAAAAATTTAGTGGTTACAACTTGTTGAGGGATCCGCGCTACAACAAAGGGCTCGCGTTCACGGAGAACGAAAGAGATGTTCATTACTTGCGAGGCCTTCTTCCACCCGCGATTATGCCTCAAGAGCTTCAGGTATTCCAGAGTGATCTATAGGTCATGAATTTGTGTCGTACGTGAATCAGTTATTGATGTTTGTTTCACGTAGGATCGTACATTATTATATACCGTGTAATGTGGCCCTTTTGTGAGCCCTGCATGAACACGTGATAGTTTGTTTATTGATGTCATTTCAGGAGAAAAGACTTATGCAGAGTCTTCGTCGATATGAAGTCCCTCTGAATAAATATGTTGCCTTGATGGAACTAGAGGTAAACTATAAGCACAAAGGCTTGACTTACGAATTTAGTTATGCATCGCGCTTTGCTATTAAGGGGCACGGGTCATTGTCACGTACGATCACTTTAACTTTATCCATTCGTAAGTCCATAAGACCACAATAGTGAAGTCGCCTAGTTTTTTATTCGATTGAAGTAACTGAACTTTACCTGCTACAAGAGTTCTGTAGAACACAAAAGTTGGTAAAGATTGTATGACATAGTTCATATTTCGAGAGTCGACAAAAGAGAAGTTTTGACTTTCGAAATTTGAAAGATGACATATACATTGGGACGTCTGGAATATGTAATGTTATTGTTATAGTTGGTGAATTTCAGTTTGTTGAATGTGGCAAAAAAAAATGGTTTTTGTGACTTTGCTGTTATAACGCGGTAAAGTTGAGAGGCCATACGTGAAATTGACGTCCTGATGGTATTTTATTTAGCCAGCCTTCTCATTCTGCCTTTGTTTTCTTTTTTGTATTGTATTTGCAGGAGAGAAACGAAAGGTTGTTTTACAAGCTTCTTATCGATAATGTAGAAGAGTTGCTTCCGATTGTCTATACTCCGACTGTTGGCGAGGCATGCCAAAAATATGGAAGCATTTTTAAGCGTTCGCAGGGTTTATACATCAGTTTGAAAGAAAAGTATGGTACTTTTACGAGTGAAAAGTGTATTTACTGCTTCGTAATGAAAGTAATTCGACTAAAGATGAAAATGGTTAATTTTTTTGCAGAGGGAGGATCCTTGAGGTATTGAAAAACTGGCCTGAAAGGAAAATACAAGTTATTGTCGTCACGGATGGTGAAAGAATTCTTGGACTTGGAGATCTCGGTTGCCAGGTAATCCATCGACACATATTATATTAGTTTGTCATCGGGGGTCTATCAGTAACAACCTCTCTACCCCACAAAGGTAGGTGTAAGGTTTGCGTATGCATTGCTCCTTCTAGACCTCACTTGCGGGATTAATTATACTGGAGTCTGTTGTTGTGTATTATATTGTCACAGGGAATGGGTATACCAGTAGGGAAATTGGCTCTGTATACTGCACTCGGTGGAGTCAGACCTTCAGCGGTATCAAACTTGTTAAAACTTATATACATAACTACAATTTTGTAACTATGAACAACCTGTCGTTTGCTCGAATGTGTAGTGTTTGCCTATAACCATTGATGTCGGAACAAATAATGAGCAACTATTGGAAGACGAGTTCTACATTGGACTCAGACAAAAGAGAGCTACCGGGAAGGTCACTTTTATAATAGCATAACTTTGTATCGTATTTGTTGTAAATATAAATTGAGATTTGCAGCATGTTCTCAAGACATGTCTATTTGTTTTGCTTCTCGTAGGAATACTACGACTTTCTTGATGAATTCATGAAGGCTGTGAAGCAAAACTATGGCGAAAAAGTTCTTGTACAGGTTAGTAGTTTGAGACTTGTTGTGGACCACATCGACTTTCAAGTAACGTCTGATAGTTGTGACGTCATGTGCAGTATGAAGATTTTGCGAATCACAACGCTTTTGAGCTGTTGGCGAAATATGGTACCACACATTTGGTATTCAATGATGATATACAGGTGTGTTGCTTTTTTTTGGCCTATATAACCGGACATTTGCTTTTGTTCGAGTTTCTGATCCCACTAATGCTACAGGGGACAGCTGCTGTGGTACTTGCTGGACTTGTTGCATCGCTTAAGCTGCTCGGAGGATCCTTAGCTGATCATACGTTCTTGTTCTTCGGTGCTGGAGAAGTAAGGCTAGAACTTTCTTTTGAAGATTCAAGTTTTCAATTTTTTGTCCAAAGCATCTAAAAATGGATACAAATGGTAGCAATGAATAACTTAGGGAAAGAATACAACAATTCAATGACATATCCGATTTATATCCGGAGGAGATATTATGCATCGGAAATCATATAAATTTTTTTTCCTCTACTCGTGTCGATAACAGATATGGATGTATCATATTGAAATAATCTTAAAGTCATTATAAATTGTTCTCATGTCGATCTCTTCGTGATCACAGGCTGGAACTGGTATAGCAGAACTCATAGCACTTGCAATTTCAAAGAAGGTAAAAGAATTTGGTTGCCAATGGTTTGTTAAAGTCGTATTCTCGTTTAGTATGTTTCACTTGATAAATTGTGTTTGTTATCTGTAGTCAAACGCCCCTGTGGAGGAAGCGCGTAAAAATATCTGGCTCGTAGACTCAAAGGTAGAAAAAACATGGTTTATGATTGGTTACACAGACGTCTATATAATCAAGTGATTATGTGCAGGGTTTAATTGTAAACGCGCGAAAGGAATCACTTCAAGCTCACAAGAAACCTTGGGCACATGAACACGAACCTGTCAACAATCTCCTCGACACTGTTAAGGTTTGATCGCTGAGCTCTCTAATCGATGATTACCACTTTTAAACTCCTTCTGTATGTAATTACGCTTCTAAAATCTATATTTTTAGGCCATTAAGCCAGCTGCCATAATCGGAACGTCTGGAGTTGGACAAACATTTACTAAGGAAGTGATCGAGGCTATGGCCTCCATAAACAAGGTGTTTCATTTCCGCGATTTTCCATTTCCTCTCCTTCCAATCGAAAATTTCTTAGGCTGACGGATTAAAATATGATTTGCGCAGAGACCTCTCATTATGGCTCTCTCAAACCCGACTGCACAATCCGAATGCACTGCTGAAGAAGCTTACACTTGGAGTGAGGTAAGTAGCTAATACTCATGGTAACGGAGACATATGTGAATTGAAACCATCATTTCGAAAGTACAACGAGTTCAATGCTAATAAGAATCTTGAACGTTGAATCCATCAAAGTTTAAATTTGTGTTTTGGTTAAATCTTGTACTAAACGCTCACGACGTTGATGTTGTTTCTTATTGTTTTATGAAAAGGGTCGAGCCGTCTTCGCAAGTGGAAGTCCATTCCCTTCAGTAGAGTACAACAACAAACTCCACATTCCTAGCCAGGTCTTCAAATGCGTATATATGCTTAAATTCCTTTTGTGAAGTACCATTACAATCGACTCGACTATGGTTAATTTACGTTTTTTTCGTGCAATATCACAGGCAAACAACTGTTATATATTCCCAGGATTTGGTTTTGGCTTGGTCATGGCTGGCGCTATCCGTGTGCACAACGACATGCTTTTAGCAGCTTGTAAGTACTCTTCCATTTCAATTTGTTCGTCTTATTACTTAAGTCAAAGATCTCTTTTCTCTTTTCATAATGTCATGTTCACGTTCCCGGTACCACATAGTCAAAAGCCACATTTACTTTCTTAAACTCCGTCTCAAGTTAAAACTAGATAATCAAATTGAAACATAGGGAGTTATCTTGACTATCAGTGGTGGTAAATGGGCGAGTTGGATTAAATTTGGACAAGTCGATCCCCTCCCCAATCGTCCATCGTGTAACATCCTCCTCTCGACTTTAAACTTTAGTATTAATTTTTGTTTACGCGAAACAGCGGAAGCGTTGGCTGGTCAAGTAACTGAGGAACATTATGGCAAGGGGATGATTTACCCTCCATTTGGTAATATCAGAAAGATCTCAGCTCATATTGCAGCTAATGTTGCTGCTAAAGCATATGAACTCGGTGAGCCCGTTTCTTCCTTTTTCGTCATACGTATTGATTGGATTTAAGTTATATGTACTGACAACGCTAAAAACGTTACACCATTCGTATAAGTCAATGTCCATTATATAGACTCATTTATAATTACCTTTTAAGTGATCTGATCGTGTTATATACGTGAAGGTGTCGCGACACGTCTGCCTCAGCCTGCAGATTTGGTGAAGTATGCTGAGAGTTGCATGTATACTCCGAATTATCGCAGTTATCGCTGATAAAATTAAAATTAAATAAATAAACTTTTTACATGTTATAATTTTATTTATAGGTAAAAATAATGCTCCTTTTAAAAAGGATGAATTGTAGTCCATGTAAAAGTAGCAATGTTTGTACTATAGTTTGAATAAAATGGGTCTTCATTACCCTTCATGATATATAACAGTAAAGAATGTTATATTTGAAAAAAAGGCTAAATATATATTCTCAAAACTTTCATAAATAGTATGTGTATATCTTGCGGTATATATCTATTGGCATCTGACGTTATTCAACTTTAAAAGCTAGCTCATAAAGAGAAAATTACACGAGCACTCCACATACACAGATCACCCGTTCATTCCCAAACAGTGGTGGAGCCAGAAATTTCATAAAGAGTGTTCAGAAATAGCAGTTTGCTATGTTGGTGTTCAAAATATATTATTTAACAATTTTAAATATCATTTTACTTGTGTATATCGCATTTTTTTTCTGATGAAGGGTATGTCCAATTACTTCTATGTGGCTACGCCACTGTTCCCAACCAACGTGGGACTTTGACTCACTCTAATACACCCAACTAAGCATGTAGGCTCAGAAGTCGAAATGGGGTTTGAAGCCATGTAAAAACATGATACTGAAATCTAATTTAATTCCAAAAATTAACTCATGATAAGAGAATGGAATTGAATAATTACGAGATAAACAATGAGACAAAGGAGAGCACTTAGACGATTCACTTTGAGTACAGGGAAGTCTGCTGGTAGGAATTCCGTAGAAGTAGAGTCCATTCAAATCCACTATTCAAAAGTCTTTAAAAGTAATAAGGATCATCTTAGACCTTGTTACATTATATAGATTCAATTTCAGATACATTAGAAATTCCCCTAAAACTAATTAAGCATCATCTTAGACCATGTTCCGGTATATTAAGATACCTAAAATATGACCAAACTATTATCCCAATTTCATTTGTTTTGTTATTTTGTATCCCTTTCGGCTTACGTAAGCCAAAAGATTCAATCTTAATTTAAATCATATTCTAAGAGCTACTTGTATCTTATTCCGATAAAATATAGTGTTGTAATACAGGCATGATTTAGCAAATTTGAAGCGTAAATCTGCAGCTTCATGATATATTTGAACCCAAAAATTTCCCAACCATTGAGTTTCTTTTCAGCTTTCTTCACCAGTTCTTCTCTTATCGATATTTGATTATCTCCCAAGAGCCGTTAATCACTACAATAGTTAATAAAACATGATTAGTAACAAAAAAAATTAAAAGTATTAGTAATTGGGTAGGGGTAAAACAAACCTGATTTGTCCAACAACTTTATATTATTAGCAGTTTTCTTTACTAATTGTTATATTAGATTTGTCATTATTGTGATGAGAGTTTACTAAAACAAATTTTAATAAAATACAAATAATAATTTGACCAAACTCAAACAAATTTCAATAAAATCCTATTAAAAACTTTACTTTCAAATAATAATTTGACTAAAAATAGGACAAAATAATTTAGGATCAAAATTACAATAATATGTATTCATATTATCTTGAAATTTGGTATTAATCTACTAATTAGTTATATTAATTATTTTATATTTTAAAATAAATTTGAATTTTGATAATTTTTCGACTCAAAATAATATATATGTGGTTCATTTTTAATTGGATTGATATTGCCCTGTTAGATTAGTATTCGGCAAATTTATTGAAATTGAAATTGGATTTTTTATTTTCAATATATACTATTGTTTTGGTCACAAATACTTTAAATATATTTGATTATCTTGTTTATCCACCAATATGTGATGTATTTTTCTTTTAATTTTTTCATATATTAGTAATTATTAAAGAGTGCATTTATAACTTACAATATAAATTCTTAAATACATATATGACAATTATTTGATACAATATCGTTATTATTTATATATATTTACACAAATTATCTAATTATATTTTATATGCTACGTAAATATGATATTTAACATTTCTAACCACGGAATTGTAGCACAAATATATAACTAGTAGCATCTTTATGAGTACCATATGCTCCAATTCTATACTTTGATTCTTATTGTTAAAATGCTTTTGATATGTCTTGAATGTTTGATGAATTTAATGCAAAAAATATACTAGGACTCTATTTATAATCAATTTATTTTTATCCATATAAAATAAATGAATTTGAAATTTAACTTGTTTTAATTAATCCCTCTGAAACTCAACCTAATCTGTTTAGTGTTATAAAATTTAGTGTTATGTGTGTTTATAATTATTACGTATTTTTTCTTTTTTTTTAATCATACTAAAATTATTTTTAAATAAATGTAATTTATCAACAAAAAGAAGAAGACTAAATAAACATCTAGTATCCTAGTCCTTTGGTGTGTGTTCAAAATTGATTTTTTAAGAGAAATATTTTATTTAATAATGACATTTTTTCGTAGTTATTCTCCAAAGGATAGGTCACCTTTTTATATTTAAATTTACTTTAACTTAAAGTCTTTTTATTTCATTTTTAATAGTACACTTTATGATTATAAAATTTCAATAATATATTAAAAGATAATTATTTGTTTTCTTAAATTGTTCGTTTAATTAAACTTTATCATAGTATAAAATAAATAAATAAATAAAATATTGTCTTTAATGTTTTGAATATTGAAGAATTTTCGGATGTAGCCTATATGTTTTTTCATGATTTTTTAGATTATCAGTCAAAAATATGGTCATCAAATATAATTTTATTGTAAAATTGTTATAATATTTTATAATGACAAAATTAGTCTAACTTTTTTTAATGAAGGCAACTTCCATTGACTATTACACATTACGAATTTATAAGAGAGAATAAAACTAATAAGATATGTATATTAAAAAAAAAATTGTAACTGGTTCGATACATTCTAGGTGAATCAATATTGAGGAAAATCCAAATTAAATTAAAGATCAAAATTAAATTAAATTATGTCCTTCTACGCCTATCTTCTCTCATGTCAACAGTCTTTCATTTTTAGTCGATCGTCGTATATATGAGTTAGCTCTTGGAGAGAGGTGTGGCGACGAACATAGTTCTCGTCTTCGAGAATGAATTTATCAATCCCATTTACGATCTTTAAATTTTACTTCCTCCGTCCGAGTTCACGTGAATCCATTCGATTGGATTCATGGTATATGAAAAAAAACTTTCTAAATTTATGATTCCAAACGTGTCATAATTACATTTCTGTGGCTATAAAAGCATCTCATTAAGGATAAAGCGTAAAAATAAAATAAAATTGTTCTAAATCTAGAAAAGAGTCATTCTTTCTAATCGAACTAACAAGTAACAAGGAATTAATTAGGTTCACAAAAATTGAGATCCACATAAATATATATATGAACTCATATGAACTCATTCTTAAAGTCGAGTCGATCAAATTTAACTTCTGAATCTGCAACACGTTAAGTGGCGGAGACTTTATAACGGCAAAGAGGGCAAGAATTACAAATAGAGAGCCATTTGATGAGACAATTTGCATGAAAAACATGACCACATAGCATTTTCTTGCCATGATCATCATCAATACTTCTTTTAAAACCTTCCATACATACTATACAAAGGCCATTTTCACAGTTAACACTAGGCAGTTCAACTCGAAAACTCGAGTCGTGATCATCGGGAGGCGTGAAACACCGCGGTGCTGGTGGCTCAGCTGTGTCACCGCCTGAAATTCCGACCACCGTTAACGCCAAATCAAGATCGAAATCTTTATCCATTTAAAATGAAAAAAAATGTAACTTATGATCAATTGATTTACTAGATATTTGAACATGTACTATATATAGACGATTTAATTATTAGAAGAAAAAAAAACACTTCATACCCCATGCTTCACCATTGGGTGGTGGGTTGGACAACAACTTTAATGTCATGAATTTGGTTTTCTAATTTTATAATATAAAGTAGAAATTAAATATATGAGATTATAATATAATTACTTTAGAAAGAATCAACGTATAGTTTTGGTTGACAAAGAAAACGTCGTATGCAAAAAAAGAAGAAGCATAGTTTGGGTAAATTAATTAATTAATTTAAGTAGGGAAAGAACAAGTCATTGTGCTTATATATAAAGGTTCAAGTTATATATATATTATATATTCATAGTGTATGTAAATAAATAAATTTTGAGTTTAAAGTTATATATATATATATATATATAAGAGGTACATTTTTATTTTCTTGTTGCACGGACGAGTTTTTAAGACATATTGCAACGATAATATAAATATATCTAGTGAAATTTCATAAACGAGCTAATTTAAAATGATATTGGGCCAATACATTTTTTTTTTTTGGTATAATAAGTCAATTAATTAGGTGAACATATTTAAATACAATTTGGCAAGTGACGATACAAATTGACCAAGTTGTCTAAGCTCACAAATTTGATAATTCAATATATTATACATGTTTCATTGTCATGTATATTTTAATTTATTACACTTAAGCCGAGGATCTTTCGGAAACAACAATTTCTCTACCTCTGTGGATTGTCGTATTCCCTTTATGGATGGTAAGTAGTAGTAATTGAGGATCTTTCAGAAACAGTCTATCTACCTTTATGTAATCGAGGATATTTCAGAAACAGTCTATCTACCTTTATGAATTATCGTATCCCCTTTATGGATTTGAAGTAGTAGTAATTTGATGAACTCATACACATTGAATTGTGAAAACATTATTTTAGAGTTATGAAACAACAAATGAAGTAGAAAACATAATTTCTACATCATACTATATAGTAAAATACAATAAGGCTAACATTCATTGAATTTATAAGACTTCAAAACTTTCATCTTGGCTCAAGAAGTTATCGCAACATTTCCTCCACAAAGATAACTAAAGACTTGTTTAACATTCCCTCTTGACGGACGAGCATTCACAGCAAATTGACAGATAAATACCAATCGTCGTCTTAACTCCAATTTATTGATTCGTGTCTCGTTAAGAAGTCTCCCTTCATCAAAGTTCCCTAAAGAAGGTATACGAAAATTAGAATATCTGTCTGAAACCTCAAGGAGAGCTACATTTTCCCAATTACTGAGAAAAAAAACAACAGAAAATAGGATCGTTAATGGATTACGTGCAAGAGCTAAATTTTGTTTCATACCTTTGTCATCGAACAATGACATCAAGATTGCTAAGCATACACAGATGCTAATATCTTCCCCTGAAAACGCAAACAAATAACTTTGTGAACGATAATATTGTCTTTTGAAAACGACAGTCATAGAGAATTATCAGTGATCGTATTGAGAAGAAATCAGACAACTTTATCGTATCATCTTCAAAGACCCCACCTCCATACTAACCTCACCCAAGAACAAGAAATTTGATGTAGGACCAAATGTATTCAGTTTTCACCATCAGATAGCACAAGTCAAATCGCACGTGGAAAACAAACTCAACGACATAGTAAAGCCATACTTACCACTATTGCAGCAAACTAGGAGTTTCTTCCCTTTTCTCAAGTTGTTCTTGGCAAAATTTACCGCTGAAGGAAGATTTCTTAACAAAGAAGACCTGTCAAACTTCGAGCTCTGTATTGTTCATGACCGCAACCACAAACAAAAAGGATAAAAGAGAGTACTTATTAGCTAACAATTAGGTAAATGGACAATATACGTTTAAGGAAGTCATACACACCACGATAGATAGGTTTAAATGGGCTCCAGATTCCTTGAAACTAAAAGAATTAGTCTCCAAATCACAACTCAATACACAATCGACACCAGATGCGTCCTTAGCTGCACGGTAAATCATCAATCAGAGTGACCATTGCAAGAAGTTCATAAGAAAAATAAACCACTAACGGCACCAAATAAAGATTAGCAAATAAATAAAAGAAACGAGAAAAGAATTACATGATATGCTCAAATATCATAGCCCATTCTTCGGACTACCAAGTGATTAACCAACCTACGCTTTCAATCCACAACACATATTGCTAGATTCAGAAGTAATATTAATACAATAACAGAACAGATTAAGCGTACCGAGTTGAGTAGTGCCAACTGCTAGATTCGTTTCCCCCAGCCAAGATATGGAATTTTTATCATAAATCTTCTCGTCTATGTTCATACGTAGAGGCTCCAGACCTAGTTGTTCTTGAGCAGGAAGATGGCCACTATTCGAAGAAGATTTTGAAGGCTTAATAGATATTTGAGGAGCATTTTCTCCCCTTTGTGCACGGTATACCCTATCTTTTTCAACAATATCAGCTACCGTCTTATTACATGTATCGGGACCAGAGTTTATGAGATCATAAGCATGTTTCCAGAAAAGAGATGGTGACAGGCCCCTTGCCCAACTTTCCTCATCGTCTCCAGCTCCAGCTATGTACCTCCAACTAAATTCGGAGGTTGTTCTTTGCTGTAAATTGCTACTTGGGGAAGACGTTGAAACAAGTATTATTGGAGTGAAATCCCAAGAATCACAATCAGGTACTTCATTTAACCAGATAACAGTTTTTTGTGAAATCCATAATGGGCGTAGCGGCTTTTTTAGGGATAAAGCAATGGAGGCAATGTCAGCTCCACTGACCTCCAGATCCTTGGTCCATCCGTCTAAACGCTCCTCAATAAGCACTCTTTCAGTATTTGAGACCCACAAAGGGAGATGCAAGGAACAATCCCAGTTATATGAGTCCTCATTAATAGTATTACCACATTCAGCGGAATCATTTGACTCCTGTCGAAACAAATTCACAGAAGATATCAATAAGCACATAGATACGTACGGCATTTGCATGTGTGCACGGATGTGCATATGCAGAGGCATCATTACAACTTATCACAAATAACAAGTCTACGCTGCACATTATGCATAAAGTTTCTGGTATGATGTAGTCTTTGACAAGATAGACGAGCAAAAAGCTCGACAAATCACAAGCCTTGAATTTCTTAATATTAAAATCTCGATGTTTTTACTTTCATTATATATTTTTCCTCTTTCAGTAAGTATACGGCCTCTAATCTTTCAGAGACCAGCAACATTAATGTTGACGTAAGATGCAAACAGATATTTTTGTGCTCCTCTTCCTCCAATTTACAGTTAACATGTACAAGTAACTAACTATTTATTTGTTCAAACGAAATTGTTCATCTGCCTCACGGAATAAATTATGCATGTCACTGTATATCAGTATATCCGTTGGGTCAAATATTCAAGTAGATGCCTAAGTTCAATATTCATTTCTGTCCATAAAGTAATGTTAGCTCACCTTTACGCATGTCAAAATTACATCAACCACTAAACCAAAAATGATCTTTAGCGGCAAAAGCTTAATTGCCGCGAAATATGTTTTTTTAGAAGCAACTAACACTCTCTATAAATGTCCCTAAAGCCTATAGCGACATTGGTTACAATGGCAATTAACTAATGCCGGTAAAGACTTTAACACTCGTTGTTAATGTGCATATTTCTTGCCGTTAAAAGTTGTTTTTGTTACAGTGAACAGTAACTAATAATCCCTCCATCCCATTCTACCGTGAAGCTGTTTGACTAGGCAATAGACACGTCTATCCAGAATATAAATACACATGATACACAAAATGCATGATTTTCACGACAGACAACTAAAATCTTTCTTTTGATACAGAATAAGATATTAAGCATTCTACATTCCTAAATCATACACCAAAAAGAATAAATTGTTACTTACATTCTTTTCTGCACCTCCATACAAACCAAATCTCGTTCTATAATTCATGATGGCACGATTCAACACACACGTCCAAATCGGTATCGTCTTTGACATACTATCTGGAAACCGCTTCCCTTTCCTTGTTGAATCAACAATCATACACCCTCCCTTCTGTCCTAACCATCAATTATCAATTAGCTTCCAACTATATCATGTATATAAACAAAGACAATCCACCTCCAACCATCAAAGTAAACAAAGATATTACATATAACTTATAATTTATAATGTTGTTAAACTCAAAAGCCACTCAACTATCATTTTCTTTAGCGAGTGACTTTTGAGTTGAAAATGAAAGTTGAGTTGAGTAACCATCAAAGCTATTAACACAATATATAACCAAGCCATATGGAACATTCTGATGTTAATCAAGTTTAGATTATACATTCTAAATTTTCATCTCAATCTATCTATCCGCAATTGAATGAGTCTGTAATTCAAGTGTAAATCCATATGTAATATAATTGAAACTCTATCTGTAGTTCAAAATGTGTATTATGTACCAATTTACGAGCAGACAAATTAAATTATAATAAGAGACTTTAAATATATAAACGGAAAGTTACCAGCAAGAAGTGCAACATGTAGATTAAGTCGAGATGTATTGAAAGACCAATTATTGGTGTGTCCATCAGTTGATTTGAAATAGCAAGTAGAGTGAAATTTCATAGAGTACCAAAGTCCACAACGGAGATTTGCTAACAGCGGAAGCTCCGGCCATAACTGAGCAATCTCGCCGACGAATATGGAATCCTCGTAAATTGATCGGAGAGCGTTGTACAGAGTATTTTCACTTCGTTTTATAGTTCTCGAAGCTTTGTATATATTCAAGTTTTCTCGATTCTCCATTGAAAAAGAAAAAAAAACAGAGTTTGCAGATCGGAAAATTTGCTCTAAGTTTTGGTGTTAGCTTTGTTTTTCACCATTTTATAAGGGGAAGTACAAGTTGGGCTTCTTATTATAGGTATTTGGGCCACTTAGGGATGTCCAGAGGAGGAAGTATACTTTTTTCACCAATGACATTTTCGAGAATTTTCGCATACAGTCACTTGAAAATAGTTTAATTATGTTTCATAGTTATAGTTTACTAATTACGATTGATAGCTATATGTAATAGGGAGGAGAGTGGTGATCGAGAGAAGGCAAAGAGTGAAGAGAGGCGAATTATATATGTATATATGTCAAAATAATTAATTTATCTGTAATTGGTATATATATGTATTTGTATATCTAGCGAGCGAGATTGATAAAGGGAGGAGAGAGGTGAGCGAGATTGGGAGAGGGAGGGGAAAGGCGAGCGAGAGAGGGAAGAGAGTGGAGAGAAGCAAACTATGTAACTATTATGCATATGTATCAATTATTTTATTTGTATATTTACGTACAATTTGAATTCGTATACAATTGAATCGAGTTGAAATATTTGTACTTGTATATCCAATCTTTCTCTCTCGTTTTATACAAACACAAAATATACATTATATTTGTATAATTTGTATTTGTATAAAGCGAGAGAGAGAGTGAAAGACAGATGAGAATCAGGCAGGGGAAGATTTGTATTTGTACAATTATAAGTGTATAGGAAAAAGAGATATGTATTTGTATATCAGAATTCTCTCGTTTTATACAAACACAAACAGTTTGGCAGAAGAGAAGCGAGAGCAAGAGAGTTAGGGCATGGAGAGGAGAGAGACGAGGGAGAGATGACTGAAAAAGAGATGAGTGGAGAGCGAGATTCCAAAGAGATGCTAGAGACATATAATGTAATTATAGCTAAAAGTAAGTTCCAAATTGTAATTCATGGAAATTATAGCTATATTAGCTAACTAACTAGTTTATATTGTCTAATCGCGTAATTTTCCCATTTTTTCAGTATTTCAGTGTTATGTTATAGGAATTTTAATTTCTATGAATTTTTCATATACGTTAGTTCACTTATTTTTCAGAAATTGCTCGACTGACTCTGTTGGCCTCCAAACTAGGCCAGGTCTGGCCCGGTGACCAATATTCGTTGCATTTTCATTTTCAGCGTTTCGTTGTCATTAAATAGAAATTCAAGATTTTAAATAATTTCTTATGTGTATTAGTCCACATATTTTCTGAAAACTAGTTGACGACTCTGTTATAATGGCTCAAAATATGTGAATATATTTTTCAAGCAACTCGGAAAAAAAAACTTAAACTCTTTTTGTTCTCCATACAACAAACAACAATAACATACCATGTGTCACCCAACAAGCAGGATCTGGAAAAGTAAAATGTACACAGACTTCACGTCTATTTTTGTAGGGCATAGAGGTTGTTTGCGATCGATCCTTCCCTTTTTCTCCATCTATTTTATATTTTTTGCAGCTTTGAGTGCACCAGAGGAGACAGAAGAAGCAGGATTAAGTGCCTTTCTAATTTTGAATACATTCCAAGCAGTTCCTGCACAATGCCCAACTGTTGCTAATGCATCTCCTGTTGCCTCCCCTGCATTCTCTCCATACCTATTTCTCATTCCAAAAAAAAATAAATTAATATAATGTCAATTCATGCAATAACAAAATCAAATATATTTCATTTATGATCTTAAGAGAAACCAACAGATATATAAAACAAATCGTCTTAATTATTCAGATTCAGAGATAACATCTTAATATTTAGATGTTATTCAGATTTACATATCTAGATTTTAATGCACATCTTAATATTCAGATAGTGTATTTAGATTCAGACTAAAAATGGTGGAATGAGCAGAAAATCAATGTGAGATGTCGCGTGGGGTACTTATTCTTTTAAGGAAAAATTAATAATTATACCCTCCAAACTATCGTAAATGATATGCGGATATCCTCCGTCACACTTTTGGGATATTACCGTCTAAAAACTAGAGCATATATGTTCTTCACTCTAACAAAAGACTAAATAGGGACATGCGAATACATTTAATAAATGTCGGGTCGAAGGATAAGATTATGATACGTGTATGTTTGTTAGCATAAAAAATATATAAGATTTAATTATTTGAAGGTAGGGTCAGTGGCAGACCCAAAATTTTCAAGAAGCGGGTTCAAGGTATAAAAAATAAAATTAAAATGTGGGAATAGAGATCAAACTCGGGCAAGTTGGGAAAATTAAGCCCTCTTCACCATTAGGCCAAGAGTCACATTTGTGTTAGTAAAGTCAAAAGTTAATATACGTATAAAATTTTAAAAACTGATCGAATATACATATATATACGGTGTTATTTTTCAACAAAGTTGGTACATATGAACCCACTTGACCTTTGCGGGTCTGCCCCTGAACAGGGTAACAATGTTCCAAAAGTTTGACGAATGATATCTACATATTATTTATAATAGTTCGGAGGTATATTTATCCTTTTCTCTTTTTTCCTATTTCTATAGGATAAGTCAGTTTTCTTATTTTAAATTCTCGAGAAAGTGTTTTTCAAAAATTTTAACCAACGAAACATGAAAAAATCTAAACATGTTCTTCCACCATCTTTAATGTATTTACCTCTGAGTGACCATCCTAGTAACAGCACCAGATGTTGCAGACAATGTTTGTTTTTCAGCAGCTTCAGCAGCATCTAAAATCTTGTCTACATTTACAACAAGAAATCAATCATACTGACATTTTTGCAATGAGAAAAGAGAGGCTGAATTGCTCGAACTCTTCAAAAATACTGTCGAGCGTATGTCGTATTCACCAAAAATAACACTCTCTCTGTTTTAATTTAGGTGACATTTTTTTGTTTTTCTAGAGTCAAACAGTTTAAATTTGATCAGAAATTTACGTATAGAATCTTTTAAATTTTTGAAATGAAATTTATATATTTGTAAACTATATAAAAGAAATAATTTGACAATTTAAAATAATTATAAGATGTATGAAAAATTTACTATCAAAATCAAATTTGTTTGAATTTCAAAATCTGAAAAATATCAAAGGAAATAAATTATAAAGATTTCAACACAATTATAAATATATTTTTAAAGATTCCGAGCAACACAGCGGGATACTTACTGAGAGCATCAAGTGAAGCCAATAGAACTTCTCCAGGGACCATGGTCAAGAACTTTTGGCCAGCTTGGGACCTAACCATTGGCCCCATAACTGATCCACTTGCAATTCCAACTCCATTGAGCATAGATTTGCTCATTTTTTCAGTCATTTTTGACAACTTCCTCACACTACAAACAAATTCAATGACATTATTTTTTTATAAGTTCAAGTTTTTTTTTTTGACTTTGTGGACATTAGATAAAAATAGTACATTTTTTTCTTTTTAACTTTTTTGGAGATTGGTTCAAATTATTATTTTTTTTATTGAATATTTTAATTTTATCTTTCGTTATATTTCGCGATAATCTATATCTTTGTTGTTAGCAAATTGTCTCGCATGTTTGGTATAAAGAAAAATATTTTCATAAAAAAAAGTAATTTTTTCCTTAAAAATATTTATGTGTAACCTAAAAAAGTTGAAAAGAAAGGCGTTGATCTTGAAATGTCACTCATGAAATTTATTTTTTCGATCCAGCTAAAGTGTTTATTTTCTTAAGTATTTAGGAATTTGTCTTAGTAAAAAGTGGGGTTTTCAAAGTATTTTGATCAATAAAATATAAAAAAAAAAAAATAGAAAACATTTTTGTCTATATTACCAAACACGCCTTGGATTCCACATGTCAAAATATTTTGGAGAAATGTCTAAATATTCCCAGCCCCCCACCCCACCTTTTTTTTTTCAATTATTTAAATATGAGATAATTTGTTAATATCAAAAATATAAATGATGTGATAGTACTAATATATAAATTTGTGAATTTAGAAATTCATCGGTTAAATTAAATTTGTAAAATAATTTCATTTTAAGAATCAAAAAGATGTGGAGTTAATAACTTTGAAGGTCACTCAACTATCAATTGTTTTCGCAGAAAGTCACTCAACTTTCAATTTCAACTCAAAAGTCATTCAACGATGATTTCTTTGCACAGAAAGTCACTCAACTTTCATTTTCAACACAAAAATCACTCACTATGACTTTTTTGCACAGAAGTCACTGAATCTATTTGATTGTTTTTTCATTAAAATTTAGTGACATGAAATTTTAATTATTAACCAAAATTTTAAAAATATATATATCCATTTAAACCATTTAATGACCCGCCCATTTAATCCAACCCACTAAAAATATAATATTTAACATTTTATTTTACCATTAGTTCTCTAAATAATTTTCCGTTGAACATTGAATATTTTATTTTACCATTAATTCGCTAAAAGAATGTGGGATACAAGGAAGAATGATTTAGGAATTAATGGTAAAATAAAATGTTCAATATTATATTTTTAACGTGTCGGGTTAAATGGATATATATATTTGATTCTTAAAATTTTAGTTAATAATTAAAATTTTATGTTATTAAATTTTATTAAAAAAACAATTAAATAGGTTGAGTGACTTTCTGTGCAAAAATAAACCGAAATCCTTTAACATATAATAAAATTAATTCTTTTTAACTTTTTTGACATGATGATATAAAAGAATCATTATGGGTAGACAAAATTTTCTTCTTTTTCTTTAGCTTTTTGACTTTAAATGATAAAAGATTATGAGAAAGGAATTTTAGTACCGTTTTAGGCTTTCATTGAGTGCACTCTTATTTGTTGTATTATTGCCCTTCTTTTTGATAATAGTAGAATCAGAATTTTCTATAGCTGGAATTAAAATATTTTCTCCTCCCTTTTGTACCTACATTTAATATCATAATAAAAAAAAATAAATTTTAAATTTAACTCAATCTCAAAATTATAAGTATAAAGTAGAGTGACATTAATATAACACATATATTAAATTCTGATTCTGACAAAGAGAATAAAGTTTAGCACAAATATAACTTTGAAATAGGGTTATTATTGATGTTTACTGGAGCTTCAATTTAAAGTTTATAACACTTTTTGATCTGACCTTCTAGCATCGGGCTGGTATCAGACACTATACATCGTGTTACCATTTGGTAAAGTAATGTGTTTTTAATAAATAGTGACCACCTCTTACGCTCCGAGTGATCTTCTATCACTATAACAAAAATGTCCATTAGCGGTATTTAATTTTTAATTGTCGTTAAATATGTATTTTTAGCGATAATTGTCACTCTTTGTATATGTCTCTAAAGTCTTTAGCGACATTGATTCTAATAACACTTAATTAATGTCGGTAAAGACTTAAGCACTCTTTATTAGTATCAATATTTAATGTCGCTAAAAATTGTTTTGTTATAGTGTATGAAGAAGCAACTTCCAAAATCATTTTTGATGGAGAACAAAATATACAATGGTGGACCTAGCTTGTAGGCTATGGATTGACTAGATATATATTAAGAAATGCATCAAACATCTATACATATAGACGGTAAACTCAATTATTAATGTATTTATTTTGATATTATTATAAGAACTCATAAATTTCACATTCTAAATCAATCTATGACATATTTAACTCAAAAGATCCCTTAGTGCAATACATCGATTGAGTACTTAAAAGATCTTTGAAGTAAGAAAATACGACACTGAAAATGATGGTAGGAAGGTAAGTAGGTCTATGTATGTAAAGAATTTCTAACAAATAGACCATATAAAGAGACAACAACGGATTTCCTCGCCCATCAAATAAAAGACAAGACAACAACAATAAACACAGTATAATCTCATATGTGGATCGGGTTTAGATATGATAAAGTGTACATAAACGTTGTCTTTACCTTAAGAAGGTAGAGAAACTGTTTTTGATAGATCCTCAGCTCAAAGAAACAACAACAACAAGATAGTACAATAATCGAGGCTAACAAAACAACAAATAGTAATAATAATCTAAGAATACAAAAACAAAACTAGTTAATAGGTAGATAATATATACAAACCTGATTAGTATAAGCATTGCTACATTTGAAAATCCCTTTAACAATTTGACCTGTTCCTTCAGCAATTGCTTTAGCCAAAACATTATTATAATCTTCAATTCTTGGAGCAAATTCTTTCCAATCAATATCACTTTTCCTAATTAATGATTTTGATGAACAAGTGAACATAGCATTTTTTTTAAGAAATTCATCTAAAACTCCAAGATTTCCACTACCCTTTTCTAAAAATGTGACACCATAACTTAAAGTATGTCCATTTTTTATAGGCAAAGTGAACAAATAATGCAAAGAATCAAGCTTTACTATTGGTTCATCTTTTGTAAGTGGCCATTGAAGTTCATCACCAACTTTTATGATTGTAGCTACACAAACACCTTCTTCAAATATTGAAAAAATTGTGAAAAATCCATTGGAAAGTTCTAGAGTTTCCCCTTCATCCATTAGATGAACTTTGCATGATGGAATGTTTAAAATAACTTCATGTTTGATGTTCTTGATTTCTTGTGTTTGTTGTATTTGTGATGGTGTTTTGGCTATAGGGGAACTTTTGGATTTCTTTGTCTTAAAGAAACTCATTTTGTTTCTTTGGTGTTTGTAGGTTTGAAGAACTTTGTGATATAAAAAGGGATAGAGAGGGGGGGGGGATATAATTTAGTTTGAGTTTAAGTAATATGCACCGTCACTAATTGTTGACAATCTTTATATTATATGATTTATAGTCATAGCAGATAACTTGTTTTATTTTCAAAAGTACAAATCTCATATTTTTAGTTGATTTATAGTGTACCTATATGTATCGATTTAAATCGTATGAAAAATTATTTACATCAACAATGTACCTGACTTAAACTCATTTTAAATTTACTTTAAGTTATATTTCAAGTGTACTCAAATCGTGGCATATTTATATCCTTGAACCTTATGGAGTTTCAATGAAGTATAATATGTGATAGTTTTAAGGCATAATCAGAAGTAAAACTAATAAATTTTAAATAATTTCAAAAAGTGTTTTGACACGTGAAATAAATCTGATTAATTTTAAAATTAAAATTGAAGATATTTAAGAAACGATTTTTTTTTCTTTCGAAAAGAAAGATGATGGATTAAAAGGGAATATAAAGATGCAAAGGAGATGGCTAATAGAGAAAATTTATTACTTTAATTGATTCTATATATATATATATATATATATATATATATATATATATATATA